>NC_079136.1:89252446-89447387 GCF_945859705.1 Episyrphus balteatus | reverse complement strand
CGTTAACACAAGAAGGACACGGTAGGGAATAGGAAACTTGATTAATCCAGTGCGAATAGTATGAACATTGCAGACAGTTTCGAGACCTTGTTTTTTTTTTTATTTTTGTTGGTATGCATTAACACGGAGTAATGAGATGATTTTTATGGTTTGTAGGTAATAAAATATTATTACAAGAGTGTTTGAAAAGGAAGAGAGTCAAAATAATAATAATGGAAACTTTTTTTTTGCTCTTGTTGGTTGGACGAATATATTTAAGAACTTTTTGGCCAGTTTATATTTATACGGCAGACATTAGGGGGTATGATTTTGTTATTTGAATTCTTATTTTAATGGTTTTGTCTCGCTTATTTGAATAGCCTTACGGGTGGTTAATTTGTGTTTCTTAGACGTATACGTATTCGTATCCTTGTACCTTACGAACGAAGCTGCAGCAAGGGAACAGTCAATTTCGATTGCCTTAATGGTTGAATTTAATTTCTATAACAGTTAGTGTCGTATTATAATGGCGTTATTTATCTAAATTGTGGTAATTTTGCAATTTACAGGTCTTTCGTGAATTGCGTAGTTTTAGATTGGGGATCATTCGAAACTGAAATTGAAACAGATGGAAAACATTGTTTATTGCTAAAATTTAAATAATTATAAGAGGGAAACGCTTTTCAAACACGACCTTTTATGACAAGTTAAATAGCTTAACAACCACAGTAAAAAAAAGAAAGAAAGTGCGTTATTTTTGGTAAATTTAATTTAATATCAGAAAAGAGAATAAAGGACAGAAATGAATGACTAAAATGCATCAACTCCATATCAACTTAATATTTTTAGGTAGCTATAATACTGTGAACAAATAATGAGAAGAGTTTTGAAAAATCATTTATATTATAACATCTTAATATTAGCCAGATCACGGATAAATTCGGTGAGTGCAAAATATATACATACATATCTACACTACCTATAGATAAATCAATAACTCAAAATACGTTGATATACCAAAAATTAAATGGCATACCTTGTTTCAATGAAAAAACAGTTTAAAAATATTGGTTTTGTAGTTTTCAAAACAAATTTTATATCATTTAAATAATTAAGCAGCTAGGAAACACGATATTTATTGAGAAAAAAGGTTACGTATACGCCATGTATTTTTGTTTTGTTTTTAATTTAATGATCTTAAAAGCTGAAATAATAATTTTATTATTAAAGTACTAGTGGAGTAACTAAAGCTCAAAAATTGGCAATATTAGGGAACCCGGCCGAACAGCTTAGATTTTGATGATCTTTTTTTCAAACGTCGGTAATTAAAAATACTTTAAAGTCTATAGATTAAAAATTGCCGGTGTTGCCGTTTTGATTTTTTAAATTTAATTGAAGATTTTTTTGAACAAAAACAAATTTTTTTCAAAATTTTTTCTTAAATTTCATAAATTAATTGATGCCAAAAGATTGTCTAGGAAATTCAAGGAAAAAAAAATATATGGGAGTGAGGGACAATCTTCCATAGTTCAAGCGATAGATGCAATTTTCTTATAAATTGACTTAAAAAAAAAAAAAAAAAAAAATTGCACGACTGGGGTCGCACGTACTTGCTCTTATGCTTAATGTAACTATAATGTTAAAGCTTTTTATTCAAAAAATTTAAAATTTGATATTTTGAAGAAATTTCATAAGTAGTATAAAAAAATTAAATATTTTTTTATAATTAATTAAACTCCGTTTTAAATTATCTTAAAAAAAAAAACAAATATGCCATTTTATTTCTCGTATAAAAAGGTATTTTTAGAAAAAAATTTTCGAAAATTGTAGGAGCCGTTTTTTTAAAAAATAGTTTTTTATATATAAAAAATTTTTAACATTTTTCAAAAAAAAAGTTGGTATGCCATATTGAAGAAATAATTAATTTACACATAAAAACTAAATTTCAAAATTTTTCTTTGATCCGTTTTCAAAAAATTGATTTTTCAAAAAAAAATTTTGAAATATTTTTTAAAAAACCAAAAATGCGTTTTTTGAAAATTTTCTAAAATTTTAATATTATCTTTACTTACACACTTTTGTATAAAAATTTTCATTTAAATCGGGTTAATGTTGTACGAGATATTCAGAAACGAAAAAAACCGTTCTATGACAGGTACCGTTAATAACGGTGCAAAAAATATTTTTTTTATTTAAAAAGTTGGCTCTTATGTGTAGTACTACACACAAAAATTTTAATCAAAATCGTTAGAGCCGTTTTTGAAAAAAATTAACTTTTCTATTTCCGTTATATGGCAGGTACCGTTAGTTTTGGTCATAAAAAAAAAATTTCAATTTTCCCTCTAGGGAATCACCAAAAACTGCTAACTACCAAGTTTGAAGAAAATCACTTCACTCGTTTAGGCTGCAGCTCCAGATAGAGACAGACACACAGACAGACAGACAGACAGACAGACAGACAGACAGACAGACAGACAGACACACAGACACACAGACAGACAGACAGACAGACAGACAGACAGACAGACAGACAGACACACAGACACACAGACAGACAGACAGACACACAGACAGACAGACAGACACACAGACAGACAGACAGACACACAGACAGACAGACAGACAGACAGACAGACAGACACACAGACAGACAGACAGACAGACAGACAGACAGACAGACAGACAGACAGACAGACAGACAGACAGACAGACAGACAGACAGACAGACAGACAGACAGACAGACAGACAGACAGACAGACAGACAGACAGACAGACAGACAGACAGACAGACAGACAGACAGACAGACAGACAGACAGACAGACAGACAGACAGACAGGACAGACAGACAGACAGACAGACAGACAGACAGACAGACAGACAGACAGACAGACAGACAGACAGACAGACAGACAGACAGACAGACAGACAGACAGACAGACAGACAGACAGACAGACAGACAGACAGACAGACAGACAGACAGACAGACAGACAGACAGACAGACAGACAGACAGACAGACAGACAGACAGACAGACAGACAGACAGACAGACAGACAGACAGACAGACAGACAGACAGACAGACAGACAGACAGACAGACAGACAGACAGACAGACAGACAGACAGACAGACAGACAGACAGACAGACAGACAGACAGACAGACAGACAGACAGACAGACAGACAGACAGACAGACAGACAGACAGACAGACAGACAGACAGACAGACAGACAGACAGACAGACAGACAGACAGACAGACAGACAGACAGACAGACAGACAGACAGACAGACAGACAGACAGACAGACAGACAGACAGACAGACAGACAGACAGACAGACAGACAGACAGACAGACAGACAGACAGACAGACAGACAGACAGACAGACAGACAGACAGACAGACAGACAGACAGACAGACAGACAGACAGACAGACAGACAGACAGACAGACAGACAGACAGACAGGACAGACAGACAGACAGACAGACAGACAGACAGACAGACAGACAGACAGACAGACAGACAGACAGACAGACAGACAGACAGACAGACAGACAGACAGACAGACAGACAGACAGACAGACAGACAGACAGACAGACAGACAGACAGACAGACAGACAGACAGAATTGCCGGACCCACTTTTTTGGCATTCTCCATCATCGTAATGTCATGTAAAATTGTTATCTCGAGTTCGATTTTTTTTACGAATCCTAAACTTGCCCTATAGTACCTATATCGCAAGTAAAAATTTGAACACACCGGCAACACCTACAATATTCAAATATAATTTTTTTAAAAGCTAGGAGCTTAGTCATATATGTAAAATTAAAATTAAGTTAATTGAATGAACGGCTTTTGAAAAAATGGTAATTGAACTCAGATTTTTGAAAAAAAAAAATTATTGAAAAAAATTTAACATGTCGTTTTTTAAACTTGGTAGTAATATAAAATGCATTTATTTTCAAATTTGTTTGGCCGCATTTATTATGATTTCAAATTATAAAAGGAAATGTCAATATGTATTACGGTTTATGAAAAAAATTAAAAAGTATTTCATTTTCGAAGAACTTTTTTTAATAAAAGTTTTGAAAAAAAATGTAACTTATTTTTTTTTTAAAGTTCAACATCTAAACATAAAATTATTTTTTATTCATTTAATAACCCTTACTGTTGAAAGTTAAATAGCAAAAATTTAAAATTCCTTTTTACCACAGTCTTTGAGAAAATTAATTATTTCAATGCAAAAATTCAGTTTTAATAAAAAAAAAAACCATTGAAATTGAAGTAATTTTTCATTTTTTTCGAAATTCAACTGATAATATTTATGGCCAAAAATTTTTTTAAATAAATTCATATTTTATTAGAAAAAGTTTGGAAAAAAGTAATTTTAAATTTTTCTAATAACATTTTTTTTTTTTTAGTTCTGAGTTTGAATACCATTTTTTCAAAAAGTCTTTATTAAATTTAGTGGATTTAAATTTAAGAGATAAAAATGAGCTTCTGGCTTTTTAAAAATGTATTTTAAAATATTGTAGGTGTTGCCGTTGTTTTCAAAATATTTTTTTTGTGTTTGAGGTCAAAATGTTAGAAAATTGCATTTATCGCTTAAACGATAGAAGATTGTCCCTTACTGCCTTTTATATATTTTCCTTAAATTGCCTAGAGAATCTTTTGCTATCATTTGTTTTATGAAATTTAAGCAAAAAAAAATTAATTAAATTAAAATTTGTTAAAAAAAAAAAATTAACTTTAATTTAAAAAAAACAATACGGCAACACCGGCAATTTTTAATCTATAGACTTTAAAGTATTTTCAAATACGTTAAAAAAAAAAATCGTTAAAATCAGAGCTGTTCGGCCGGGTTCCCTAATAATTTGCTTTAGTTACTCTACTATACATATTTTATTATTTTTTCAATTACTAATGACGCTCGTCATTTCAATAAGGCTCGTCCGATCGAAAATGACGTACGTCACTTTAAGAAAATGACGCCACGTAACTTAAAAAAAAAATAACGCACGTCACTTTTAAAAATATCACCCGTCATTTTTTAAACGGACGTGCGCTTTAGAAAATGAAGTGCATCACGTTACTTTTTTAACGTGAACAACCACCAATACAAACCCTGCTACCTTGGTAGCTCCCACTAGTGGAAGTACGGCTGTCTCTTACAGTACTACTGACACCCCAAGCACTAATGTAGATAATTCTACGGGCCCTGAAGGGGATGCTATGACTGAAAAACGGACCGTCTCTTACGAATCCACCCTCAGTCAAAGCAAACCCCTTCAGAACACGTTGGTTACTCCACTCCCTGACGGAAGTAAGGCTGTCTCTTACAGTCATGCTTCCGCCGAGGAACACAGTAACAGAATTGCTACTCCAAACTCAGGAATAGTTAACTCTGTGGGTCCGGAAGGGGATGTCTTGACCAGTAAAACGTCTGTCTCTTACAGTCTCACCTCTAGTCAAGGCAGACCTCTTCCTGACCCTAAAAGTGCTCAAATCCCCAGCGGCAGTGTAGCTGTCTCTCATAGTTCCACCTCCGCTGGAGAGGAAAGCAAAAGAGCGTCCCGTAATGACATAAGGAACGCAAAGGGGATCTATAGAGCACTAAGGTTGATACCAATAGCCGAACGGTCCCTAGAGCAATCCAGCAAGTTAGAATGGGCAAAAGCTATTCTCAGCAAAAGATTGACCAGCAGCGACTTAACGTCAAAGCGACAAAGGTCTGTTGAGGATTCCGTCTCGGAATCTAAAAGACAAAAAGTGCATAATTCCAGCACTCACATTAGGAAAGACCTGTCCTTTAGTGACGTTCTTAAGGACAAGTCTATCCTTGCAGTTATCGATAGAAGTAATGTCGATGGCATGATCTCTTTTGACCGTTGGACGATGGTCTCAAACAAACTTCAGATCTCCTACTGGACTCTCATGATGGAGAACCCGGGTGAGCCTGCAGTTGTTGAGGACGCGGGATGGCACCAAGGCCGCGTCAAGCTCGTCGCATTCGGTGACAAGAGATCATGCGATCTATATAAGCTTGCTATCAGCAGACTAGAGGGGCTATGGCCTGATGCCAAGCTAGAGGTTGTGGCAAAGGAAGACATTCCTTGCAGACCTAGAGCTCGCATCAGTATCCCAGCTGAGCTAGCCTGCAAAGATACTGTGCTCAAAATGATCCAGTTTGGAAATCCATCCCTACCCACTCACGACTGGAAAGTCGCAAAGCTGGAGGAGCCAACGGGCCCTTATAGATCGGCAATAATTGTCATCAATAAGGAGTCGTTGACTCCCCTAGCCGCGAACCAAAGTCAGATAAGGTTTGGATGGACTTCTACAACCTTAAAGATCTATAAAAAAGATGAGGAGAGTGCAAAAGCTGCACCTCCATCACTTCCGGCACCTGAGGTTTCCTCCTTAGAAGAAGACATTGCCTTAAATATCAATCCTCCATCTCCATCAATGGAGGTTGATACGCCGGTAATCTCCCCAACTGAGGAGGTCCCCTCGGGCTCTAAAACGCCAGCCATAATGGCTCCAATACCAGATAACTCCGATGTTGAGATGGAAACAGAGGAATATCTCAACAAGATTCTACTCAGTGAAGATGAACTCCTACGTTCATCTTCTGAGTCAGAATCCGAAGACCTCGACCTTACGGTGGTGGGGGCTGATCTGACTAACAGTAGCATTCATGCTCCAGTTAGTTCAGATTAACCTTCACCACTCCAAGCAGGCTTCGGCCTCCCTTCTTCTCCGAATCCACAAGAATGGGGAAGACGTGGTGCTGGTCCAGGAACCATGGATCTGCAAGTCCATGGTTCAGGGACTCAGGACTCCTGGGTACAACTTGCTATATGCATCGGACAAAGGTGACCCCAGATCATGCATATTAGCAAGAAGTAATACTAATGTATATTTACTCCCTAATTACAGCGATCGAGATGTAACCGCGGTCAGACTGCAAACTGACCAAGGAACACTCTGGATTGCGTCGGCATATCTCGGCCATGACCAACTCGGCCCTCTCCCTGGCGAAAAACTACGGAGACTTGTAGCCGATGCTGAAAGGCAAAAGATCTGCCTCATAATTGGTTGCGATGCAAACGCCCATCTGGGGAAGTACCGACATAAATGATAGAGGTGAGTCACTTTTTGATTTTATTTTGAGTACTAACCTGATAGTAAGTAATACTGGCAATGAACCAACATTCGTTACCAGAAACCGACAAGAAGTACTAGACATTACTCTTGTCTCCGATTCGATTCATCAAAGGATCTTAAATTGGAAAGTATCTGAAGAACACTCGTTCTCGGATCATAGATACATCCAATTTAGTCTTAACGATGTGACTACTAAACAGTTAGCATTCCGAAACTATCGCAAAACTAACTGGCAAAAATACAGGGAAACTCTGACAAGCTTACTTAAACCTGAACTTCTAGGTTATCCCTCAAATACAATCGATCTCGACAACAAAGTCAATGATCTCACTTCTGCCCTTAACCTATCAATGAATAACTCCTGCCCACTCATACAAGTAAGAGGAAAGCAGAAGCCACACTGGTGGAACTCAGGGCTAGAACCGCACAGAAAAGCTTGTAGAAAACTCTTCAATCTCGCCAAATCCACTAGAGATGTTTCAGACTGGGACCTATACAAAGAATCCCTGAAAGTCTACAAAAAACAGCTAAGAAAATGTAAAACATCTTCTTGGAGAAATTTCTGTGAAAAAATAGAAGACTCTTCAGAAGCCTCTAGATTAAGAAAAATTCTCTCAACAAACCCTTTAATGCCCAGTGCCTTGAAAACAAATAACGGGGCCTGGACCAACTCCTGTGAAGAATCACTCAATTTGCTACTAGATACTCATTTTTCAAGTAGCTCAAACATTATAAACAGAGTCGACCCATCAGGGCCAGACACAAATTCAAAAAACAATCTTGGTCTGATTACAAGAGAGAAGCTAAAGTGGGCCATCAACGCCTTCAAACCATACAAATCCGCTGGACCGGATGGTATAATACCAGCCGAACTTCAAATGGCATCAGATATTCTAATTCCCATCTTAGAGATAATTCTGAATGGATGTGTAAAATTGAAACACATCCCTGCCCTATGGAGAGAAGTTAAAGTTGTATTCATACCCAAAGCAGGCAAATTCTCTCATGTCAATCCGAAAGACCTCCGACCTATCAGCCTTCCTTCTTAAAACCTTAGAACGAATGATTGATATCCACTTGCGTAATGTCATAGATCCCAATCTTATATCTACAGCACAACACGCTTATTGTAAAGGGAAATCGGTTGAAACAGCACTACATACTGTAGTGCGCACTATTGAATATTCCCTCCATCATAAAGAGTTCACCTTAGTTGCATTTCTTGATATTGAAGGCGCGTTCAACAACGTCAGCAACATAGCAATCACAAATGCACTGAAGAACCTTAAAGTAGATAGCTCACTGAGCGAGCTAATAGACCTTATGCTGAAAAGCAGAATTATTAACTCAACTCTAGGAGATTTCTCAGCAAGAAGATCTGTTAGTAGAGGTACACCACAAGGAGGGGTACTCTCCCCACTCCTGTGGAACTTAGTGGTTAATGAACTACTAGTCGGTCTAGAAGTAGATGGATTCAAAGTGATTGCATACGCTGACGACGTCGCCATTGCCATATCAGGAAAACATCTCCATACTATAATAGAACTAATGCAAACTGCTCTAAATAAGCTACTAAAATGGGCAACAAACTGTGGATTGGGGGTAAATCCTCAAAAAACAGAACTTGTCCTCTTTACAAAGAAATATAAAATTCCACAACTAGACCCCCCCTCTATTAATGGTGTTCCACTTAATTTTGCCAGCGAAGCCAAATACCTGGGTCTTATTTTGGATAGCAAATTAAACTGGAAAACCAACATACAAGAAAGAATAAGAAAAGCCACAGTGGCACTCTTTTCTTGCAAAAAAGCTATAGGGAATAAATGGGGACTATCTCCTAAAATAACTCATTGGCTATACACTGCAGTCATCAGACCTATTCTCACTTACGGGGTAGCAGTTTGGTGGACTGCTCTGGAAAAAGTAACATATCGAGACAAGTTAAGCAAAGTCCAACGTTCAGCCTGCATGTGCATCAGCGGAGCTCTCCGTTCGACACCTTCCGCCGCTCTTGATATATTACTCAATCTTCCACCCATAGATATATTCAGCAAGCAGGTGGCCGCGAGCACTGCTATTCGACTCCAAGCCATCTCTCAATGGACCAATAACTCTATTGGCCACACAAATATTCTGAATTCATTCGGATCAATCCACAGTCACTCCGACTACACCACCCCACAATTGGTTTTCGGCAATAATTATGAAGTCACCATCCCAAATAGATCAGAATGGGACAATGCCGAGTTTCTAAGAGATGATTCAATTCATTTCTATACAGATGGTTCTAAAACCAATGACGGAGTGGGTGGCGGGGTTTACTCCGATAGACTTAATGTTAGTCTCTCCTTCCGTCTCCCTAATCACTGCAGCGTGTTCCAAGCGGAAATAATGGCGATTAAAGAAGTACTGACTTGGCTCAAAGAAAACGTGATATCTACATCGGATATCCGCATCTTCTCTGATAGCCAGGCCGCCCTTAAATCGTTAGCTTCGGTTTCCACAAACTCCGTTACTGCCCGCGACTGTCGATCATCTCTCATGGAGATGTCAGAACAGTTTAACATTCACCTTTTCTGGGTGCCGGGTCACAGAGATATTCTGGGAAACTGTGAAGCAGACGAACTCGCCAGAAATGGAACTCTAATACCAATTTTACCCAATAAGGCAAATATTGGTATACCAATCGCAACGTGCAAACTCATGCTGAAGCAAGAAGCTATAGAGGCAACAAACATACGATGGTCAAACATTATAACTTGCCAAACGACCAAGCAGATCTGGCCTAGGCTAGATCCAAAACGTTCAAAAAATTTGTTGTCTCTAAGCAGATTGCATATCAGCTCTGTAATAGGTGTCTTAACAGGACACTGTCTCATAGGTAGACACGCCATAAGACTTGGCGTAATCTCTAACGACTTCTGTAGAAGTTGCCTTGATGAGGAAGAAGAAGAAACAATCCAACATCTTCTCTGCTCATGTCCTGCCCTTTCCAGTAGACGTAAAAAATACCTGGAAAAATATTTCTTAGAAGATACCAGTGAGCTAATCAATACTGACATCTTCAACCTTCACCGCTTTATTAAAAGCTCCAACTGGTTTAATTAGTGAGGAATTTCCTCACAAAATCATGGTATCACAACGGACCAATAAATGGTCTAAGTGTGTCAGTTGTTTTCCTGACAGCCATTTCTACCTAACCTAACCTAACCTACTTTTTTAAATGACAAAACTGGCGCGTGTCACTTTTAAACTATTGAAAACGACGTGTGTCATATTCGAGAGTTTTCAAAAAATTGACTTCTCAAACAAAATTCAAATGTTTTTTATTTATGCGCATGTTTCCAAGTATCTATATATATATAGTTAATCAACGCTCCTTGCAATTTGTTTTCAAATTTAGGTATTTTTGTTAATTCCAGTGCCCTCATTTTAAACTCTAATAACCTTCTCTTGTCCACCTCATGAAAATGTAAAACTTACCTTCTGAATGAGTTATAATATTCGTTGAAGTTTTGCAATTTTGTTCATTTTCACACAATTTAGTTTGCATTATATAGAATTTTCAAATAAATACAATTAATCCAGTCAAATAAGGGTTTAACCTCGGAATGAATGTTAGTTGAAATTTTTTTTGCTCGATATCTTCCTTTTGCCATTCTATAACATATCTCAAAAGTCTAGAAAAATCTTATGTCCGCTTGTCGCGATTTCAAGGTCAAATCGCGAAATGGAGATTTTCAAAATTAGCAAAAATAGGCTATGGTATTATATACACATATGATACATGATTTCAAGGTATTTTTTAATGCTGATTCCAAAAAATCTAAAATCAAGACAATCTGACGTCTCTGGAAAAAGTTATACCTGTTTTTCATCTGTCAACTCATATTATTATAACAGTTGCAAACTTACTGTCGAAAAACCCTTAAAAGTTATGGTAGATGAACCAAATTTTGCATGAAGATTTTAGAATCCATCATTATAAAAAATCAAAACAATTCATTACAAAAAATATATATACCTACGAAATAATGGTATTTTTTGATGGAGGGGCAAATTTTAGGATATGCACTAAAAAAGATTCTTGTTCATCATAGGAATAAGTGCTAATAGGCTAATTTTTTTCATTTTAATCTTTGTTTGGATATTCTTTAACTACCCTCAAAAATCTAAAAAAATCTCATTTCCGCAAGTCCTAATTTTCTTCGTTTGAAAATAAGGTGCAGATTTAAAAAAATTGAAAAACTACACTTCAGATATTTGTGTCAGATCAACATGAATAAGGTGCATTACTTTTCAGGGATGGTCAGGTTGACTTTTTTGTGAGTTTTGTTGGAATAAGTGTTAAAAAATACCTTTAAATCATGTCGCTTATGTTGGTATACATATAAAAATTTAAACTTTTCTTATTAATTTTTTAAAATCTGCACCTTATTTTCAAACCAAGAAAATTAGGACTTGCGGACATGAGATTTTTTTAGATTTTTGAGGGTAGTTAAAGAATATCCAAACAAAGATTAAAATGAAAAAATTAGCCTATTAGCACTTATTCCTAAGATGAACAAGAATCTTCTTTAGTGCATATCCTAAAATTTGCCCCTCCATCAAAAAATACCATTATTTCGTAGGTATGTATACTTTTTGTAATGGATTGTTTTGATTTTTAATAATGATGGATTCTAAAATTTTCATGCAAAATTTGGTTCATCTACCATAATTTTTAAGGGTTTTTCGGCATTAAGTTTGCAACTGTTATAATAATATGAGTTGACAGATGAAAAACAGGTATAACTTTTTCCAGAGACGTCAGATTGTCTTGATTTTAGATTTTTTGGAATCAGCATTAAAAAATACCTTGAAATCATGTATCAAATGTGTATATAATACCATAGCCTATTTTTGCTAATTTTGAAAATCTCCATTTCGCGATTTGACCTTGAAATCGCGACAAGCGGACATGAGATTTTTCTAGACTTTTGAGATATGTTATAGAATGGCAAAAGGAAGATATTGAGCAAAAAAAATTTCAACTAACATTCATTCCGAGATTTACCCCTTTTTTCTCCTTATTTGACTGTATTAAATAATAAGTCTGCTTTCAGTTATAGAATTGCTTCCAAATAATATAATAATGCATTGTACTAGGTATTTCAGCTCGAATTTATTTTCGGAATTTACCCAACGAATTAACCTTTAAAGAATAAAAATAATTTCTAGGAAGTAGGTATAGTAAATATTCATGGTAAAGGTAGGGGAAGTGGGGGGCAAGACGGTTTTTGTACTATGTTGTATGAAAAAATATTAAATTGGCAGGACTTTTAATATAAAATAAATGGCTTCTGGTAAGATCGATTATGTCTGTATGAGCAAGCAAGTTTGAGCAAGCAAGTATGAGCAAGTTTGGTTGAAATCCCGAAAATTTATAGTAAATTTTGTGATTTTTCATCACATCGTCATGTTTTGTGTGAAAAGAAAACAGTCTTAGCTTTTCTTTTTTTTGTAATAAAAGTTGGGAACCGATGAAAACATAGCATACGTTTGTGATTATTACAAAAAGATTCCAAATTTTATAATCCAGTCAAATAAGGGTTTAACCTCGGAATGAATGTTAGTAGAAATTTTTTTTGCTCAATATCTTTCTTTTGCCATTCTATAACATATCTCAAAAGTCTAGAAAAATCTCATGTCCGCTTGTCGCGATTTCAAGGTCAAATCGCGAAATGGAGATTTTCAAAATTAGCAAAAATAGGCTATGGTATTATATACACATATGATACATGATTTCAAGGTATTTTTTAATGCTGATTCCAAAAAATCTAAAATCAAGAAAATCTGACGTCTCTGGAAAAAGTTATACCTGTTTTTCATCTGTCAACTCATATTATTATTACAGTTGCTAACTTACTACCGAAAAACCCTTAAAAGTAATGGTAGCGGAATCATATTTTGCATGAGGGTTTTCATATCCATTATCATTAAGAATCAAAACAATACAATGCAAAAAACATTTATATCTATGACAAAATGGTATTTTTTGAGAAAAGGGGAAATTTTGGGATGTGCACTAAAAAACATCCAGGTACAATCTTGGAATTAGTGCTAATAGGCTAATTTTTTTGGTTTCTATGTTTGTTTGGATATTCTATAATTTATGTCAAAAATCTAAAAAAATCTCATGTCCGCAAGTTCTAATTTTCCAGGTTAAACTAAGTTAGGTGCAGATTTGAAAAAATAATAAGAAAACTTTAGATTCTTATATGTATACCAACATAACCCATATCATTTCAAGGTATTTTTTAACGCTGATTCCAACAAAACCCACAAACAAATCAATATGACCATCCCTGAAAAGTAATGTACCTTATTCATGTTGATCTGACACAAATATCTGAAGAGTAGTTTTTCAATTTTTTCAAATCTGCACCTTATCTTCAAACCAAGAAAATTAGTACTTGCGGACATGAGATTTTCTTAGATTTTTGAGGGTAGTTAAAGAACATCCAAACAAAGATTAAAATGAAAAAATTAGCCTATTAGCACTCATTCCTAAGATGAACAAGAATCTTCTTTAGTGCATATCCTAAAATTTGCCCCTCCATCAAAAAATACCATTATTTCGTAGGTATATATATTTTTTGTAATGGATTGTTTTGATTTTTAATAATGATGGATTCTAAAATTTTCATGCAAAATTTGGTTCATCTACCATAACTTTTAAGGGTTTTTCGGCAGTAAGTTTGCAACTGTTATAATAATATGATTTGACAGTTGAAAAACAGGTATAACTTTTTCCAGAGACGTCAGATTTTCTTGATTTTAGATTTTTTGGAATCAGCATTAAAAAATACCTTGAAATCATGTATCATATGTGTATATAATACCATAGCCTATTTTTGCTAATTTTAAAAATCTCCATTTCGCGATTTGACCTTGAAATCGCGACAAGCGGATATGAGATTTTTCTAGACTTTTGAGATATGTTATAGAATGGCAAAAGGAAGATATTGAGCAAAAAAAATTTCTACTAACATTCATTCCGAGATTTACCCCTTTTTTCTCCTTATTTTACTGTATTATTAAGATAGAAACGGTTTTATTATCAACAGAAGTTGATAGGGCGGTCTTGCCCTCATGTGGGGGCAAGATGGTTTTTGTTAGATGTTTTTTCAAAACGTATTATCTTTTGTTCAGTATTTTAAAATTTTTTTTTAATGATGAGATTTCCTACAACAAAAACTTTAAGTTAATGAATAAACACTTTATTTTAATTAAAAGATGTTTTTTATTGGTTTTTAAGACTGTTAAACAATAAAGGGGCGGTCTTGCCCCCACTTCCCCTATATGAAATAAGAATTTCAGAGAAGAGGGTAGTAACGTTAATTTTATGTATCTCAAACTCATTAATTGAGAGTCTTGATACAACATCCTTGACTTCAAAAAACTAATACGATATGATCATTCTATTCTATAGTATTCCTATTTTCACCCTCTTTGAGTTAAATTAACTTTTTTTTTACTTACATAATTTTATGTTTCGTTGCTTGAAAATAATAATGAACTTAAAACCTAACTAATGTCCTTGCATACAAAAAAAAAAAAACTTCAACAAAGAACGAAAACTCTCCGTTCAGAAAATAAACCTGTTGAAAAAAAATCTTTAGAAAGCATTGTTTAAAACTATCCTAGAATAAACAAAACAATTGAAATGCATTTGAATAGATTTTTTTGTATTTGTTATATTTCAGCTTTTACTTTCAACTTTTTTTCAATTTGAAAAAATTCACAATACAAGTTAAAATCACATTTAAATGGTACACTAAACCATTCACTCTATAGAAAGGTAGGAGGTAGGTACCTACGCAAAAAAAAATATATATTATCAAGTTCACAACCATCCAGTCTGTATAGGTACATATAGAAAAGAGTCGTCCTTTTTACTTCAACTCTGCGATGTGAGCATCCTTCCAAACTACGAACTTTTCAGTTTAAACAATTAATATTATCCTTCTCCTGCTTTCAGTTTCCTGCTGCACACGCACATACAAAAATTAAAAAAAAAAAAAAGAATTTCTCTATACATTGCATACATACAACGCTCCAACGCCCTCATTTTTACCTCTAATTACCTCCTCTCGTGCACCTCATGAAAATGTAAAACTTACCCTCTGGGTGAATTATAATGTTCGTCAGAGTTTTGCCAAGCTTGTTGTACCCGTCGTCTTCATCGTCTCTTTTTGTTCGCCGCCACCTCTGTTTATGCAAATTTTAATGAGTTTCAAGAAATTCTTCTCACTTTGCCAACACAAAAAAAAAAAATTAATATAAGAAGCCTAACTTGGTTTAAGAAGAAAAGAAAGTAGGTACAAATATGTATTAACACTCTGCGTCATTTTATAGAACAGTATTTAACTAATAATAGCTATAAATATTTCTTTTTGAAAATTGAACTTAGGCTACATGTATACATACATAACTATACTCCACTTCATAAATGAATAATTTAAATTTAAAAAAAAAAAATTAATAAATGTAAAATAAAATAGGTATATTTTTCAAGATTTTTTTCACAGTTTAAATATTACAGTAACTAAAATGCTTTAGTGTTCAAATTTTGGTTCAAATCAGTTGAGCTCTTTCCGGTAAAGTCAGGAATAAAGATGACGGTTTTATGATAGGTACCATTATTTTTTTTTAAATACGAGCATAGTTATAATAAAATGCACGACTGGGTTGCACTACCCAAGAATTCAAAAAATTAAAATTTTAGAGACTTTTTGTATAAAATTTTTTAAATGCAAATAAAAATAAATTAAAAATAATGTACATAATAATATCTACATACATGTTTAAATTAAATTGTGCTCCACTACAATTACCATAATTTTTTTTTATTTAGTTGCATTTTAATTAAAAATATTTTCAAAATCGATAAAATTGGTATGTATTTTGTAGCTATTGTTAATCAACACCAAAAATCAAGTTCTGAAAAATTTGATTTTTCAAAAAAAAACTTCCAAAAGTAATTTTTTTTCAAAATTGAATTTTTGGCTTATTTTAATAATCTAAAAAAAATAAAAACCTACTTTTGTAGAAATACAAAATTTTGTTAAAATAGTTTCTGTAATTACGGGGAAAACCTGTTTAAAAAAACGGTCCTATGGCAGAAAACGTTATTATTCTAGGAGCAAAAGTTCATTAAAAGATATCCCTTGTCTAAAAAGTATTTTTTTATTTAACCACCTGTTTTCGAGCAAATTCAACTTCACTAAAATCGGTAGGTATATGACTGGTACCGTTATTTTTAATCCAAAAATATCAATCCCCAAAAACCTTCTGTAAGATCTCCAAAAATGCTACATAAGTCAAACCCGCTTAAGTGAAACGGCAAAATGTCACTTCATAAAGTAGGTTCTTTCACTAAAGCGAGTTTTTTTTTTTCTTAAACGAACCTCCTTTAAATGAAAAAGATGTTCGAGGATGACATAAGTGTTTTCAGATAAGTGGTTTTTTCTCTTAACCGGGTTTTACTGTACCAAGTATGATGGAAATCGGAACATCTGGGGGCCAATTCCCGATCTGTGAAGTAATAAAAAATTTATCATTTTAGTTTTCATATGAAAATTGTTTGAAGTTTGTTTTAATTTTTTAATTTTTTATATTTAATTTTTTAAGTTTGTTTAATTTTTTATATAAATCCAGAATTTAATTTATTATGAAAACGTGATAAAACTTATCATTTCACAGTTTCACAGATCGGAAATTGACCCACAGCTTAGGCTGTAGCTCCTAATACAGACAGACAGACGAACGAACTCGCGAGACCCACTTTTTTGGTATTCTCTATCATCGTGATGTCATTTCTGATTGTTATCTTAACTTATTATTTATACGAATGCATAACTTGACATAAAGTAGGTTCTTTCATATCGCATATCGTTAGCTTTTCCTTCGGGGAGTCACTATAAACAACAAATCCCTCATTTAACAACTTTTAAGAAATTTACTCCAGTCATGTTTTTTTTTGAAGTTATACTTCTTATGGGAGGGTGGGTATGAAAATTTACTTTTTGACAAGAATGTCAAAGGGATTATGACGCGATCAGCCTGGGTAGCAGGGCTGTCGTTTCACCTTTAGAGTAGGCAGTACTTTAGTATTTAAAAATGCAGTACGCCGCAGTACGGCAAACATAAAAAACACAACACGTTGCAAGTAACATGTTTCATGTGGCAAGTTGCGTGTGGCAAGTTGTATGTGGCAAGTTGCCTGTGGCAAGTTGCCTGTGGCAAGTTGCCTGTGGGAAGTTGCCTGTGGCAAGTTGCCTGTGGGAAGTTGCATGTGGCAAGTTACATGTGGCAAGTTGCATGTGGCAAGTTGCATGTGGTAATTTTCATGTGGCAAGTTGCCAGGGTTGCAAAAAGCTCACATTTCAGCTCAGCTCAGAGCTCAGCTCAAATTTCAGCTAGGTACCATAGCTTAGCTCATTTGAGCTGAGCTGAAAGTGAGCGCCCCAATTTCCAACGCCTATATCTCGGAATTTTGAAGAAAATGAAAAAAAATTGTTTTGATGCCAAAAGGTAGCGGGGACTCTAACCTACATTTGGGTACAACTCCCATCCCTGTAGGTCCACGCGTTCTCAAACCGGGAGAATTTAAAAGTAAAAAAAAAATAGGCACGATTCTGAAAAAATAGGCATGATGTGGCGGTTTAACATGGAAGGCGATTTTTTAAAAATCTGAAAATGTGCAAAGCGTAGGCCCATGACAAAAGCTATCATTTGGCATCACTCCCAAAAATTGCTCTCAAGTGGTTTAGCTTCCAGGAGCGTTCAAAGATTCGGGGATTTTTCGAAAAAAAATTTTACCCCAACTTTCAAACGCGATTTTCTCGGAATTTTGAAAAAAATCGAAAAACCGGATTATACCACTATCGGCTAGCTGAGAATATAAGCTTTCATATGGCACCACTCCCCTGTCTCTAGATCAAAGCGTTCAGCTCCCAGAAGTTTTTTCGCGCCCCCAACTTCCAACGCCTATATTGCGGAATTTTGAAGAAAATGAAAATAAAATTTTTTATGCCAAGAGATAGCGGGGACTCTAACCTACATTTGGGTACAACTCCCATCCCTGTAGGTCCACGCGTTCTCAAACCGGGAGAACTTAAAAGTAAAACAAAAATAGGCACGATTCTGAAAAAAATAGGCATGATGTGGCGGTTTAACATGGAAGGCGATTTTTTAAAAATCTGACAATGTGCAAAGCGTAGGCCCATGACACAAGCTATCATTTAGCATCACTCCAAAAAATTGCTCTGAAGCGGTTTAGCTTCCAGGAGCGTTCAAAGATACGGGGATTTTTCGGAAAAAAATTTTACCCCAACTTTCAAACGCGATTTTCTCGGAATTTTGAAAAAAGTCGAAAAACCGGATTGTACCGGAATTTTTTTATGATAAAAAAAAAGAAATATTTTACTAAAAAAATAGAAATATATTTACTATTAAAAAACCAAGAGAAAAGATCACGAAAAATTATCTGTTTTATTTATAAAAATATCCATGTGTTAAAATAATTCTATTAATAACTAGAACCAAACATCTTAAGCTATGGTGTTTTATAAAAGTTTAAAATATCTTCAAATTTCATTATACTTTCCAAATAAAAATCAATGTATCCTCTCATCCATCACAGCTCAGCTCACCCAAACAGCTCAATCATCAAATCAAATGAACTGAGCTATGGTACATAGCTCAAAAGTGAACTAGCTCAAAAGTGAACTAGCTCAAAATTTGAGCTGAGCTGTGAACTGAGCTCAGCTCACTTTTGAGCTTTGTAGCAACCCTGCAAGTTCCATATTGCTACTACTAGTGCTGAAGCACACACAATTCTCAAAAAATTACCATATCGCACATTTTATGCGCAATTCATTTACTTTCGTTAAGCATATACCGTACGTTCTGAACCGCACAACATGAGTAAATTTCACAGAATAAATTGAAAACTACATGGACTCAAGGAGGATGAAAGAATTAATTTATTGTTCACTTGATAAAAATGTAAAAAAACGAAGTGTGAATTAATTAATTTAATAATAGAAATTAAAAATATCAAATGAAATTCATTTACATATATTTACTGAATGAGAAGTATAACTTCAGTCGCGTGTACATGTGTACACACACTCTTTTTTTTTTTGCTGTATACCTAATGAAAGTAGAATTTTGGGCCTTTTTTCATTGCTGATGTATTTCAGACAAAGGCATACACATCATTTAGGCAGGAGGGGCAGTCCCGTACTATAATAGGACCCCTGAAATAACTAATTACATAAAGTGCAGAAATGGTTTTTTTTTGACGCGAAATGTAAGTGAGCATTCTTAAACTTAATTTTATTTCAAAAGTCTACTGTACGACAGCCTAGACGATCTTTTGAGGGCTTTTACAAACAGGCTCCCAAATCAAAACAATATCTCCTTAGGTTTTTTTATAGATTTAGTGTCAATATTTAATCGTAGTAAATGCTAACCTCGAATATTATTTTTTTAATATAACGACCCAATTAATTGACGGAGAGTGTTGTAAATATAAAACATAACACGATTTTTTGGAATATTTTAGATTATTCACTTAAGATGGCAACCCTTTTAAAGTGCTTAACAGGCAGACAGATTAAATGAAAATGAAAACAAGAAGGTGGATTAATTTAGAAGTTGAATTGAATTTTTTTTTGTTCTGTTTTATTTCACCTACACATATTATTTTATTTTTAATTTTTTTTTTTTTTTGAAGGCTCAGAGATCTTAAATGTAAGGTTAGATTAGAGAATAAAGTATGTAAAGACGATTTACTTTGTTGTCGTTATATGAACGACAATTCATTATTGTTTTTGTGGTTTAGCGGAACCGACATTTTTGTTTTGTTCCGTTTAACAAATTTGTTAATTTGAATTACGTTCGTTCTTGAGAAATTTCAACAATAATTTCCTTTATGGCTGGGAAACAATTAACAGCATTTTGGCACACGTTTAAGAAGGAATGCTTCAAGTTATGTATAATTGCCGTTATACCAAAAGGGCAAAGTTAAAAAGTTATCTATAAATTAAAACATAACGTTTTTAATGGCTTTTTGTAAACATTTTTACATAAAGTTAAGACTTTTATGATAATTTGTAAATTTGTATGTTTTTATTTAATATTACAGACGTATTTTACAGTTATTTCACTTGGAACTGATTTTAAATGCGATATGCATATAAGATACAGGTATATGATACAGGTACTGGTACATATAGAGAGAGGTGTTTTTGAACTCGATTTAAAATATTTTCTGAGTATTTGTATGCTTGTTAAAATGTCTGAAAGTCTTCTATCTTTCATCTGTTTTCTATTTTTTTAACCTATAGAGTACCTTTTTTCCTCATCAAACCCATCTAATGCTTATAAAATAAAGTACACAACTTCGTCTCAATAACATGTCCCTGTTAAAACTTATTATTTATATTGCTGTGAAAATAAACATCGTACCTACTTTTGAATTTTTGAAATATTAACGGTAGGTAATTGGGATGGAACCGTTTTCTTGATTTCTGACTTTCTCGTAAACGACTTAACCGATAACAAATAACCAAAGTATTTTAGCGATCTTTATGTTAGAATAAAAAAATCTCAAAAAAATATTGGTTTTTCCACCCTTCACGAAAATTTTAGATTTCTTATCCCAAATTTTGAGGTAGACGTATAAAACTAATTGCACTTGTTTGTCCAGTTCTAATTCCTGATACATTCACCTCCTTCTAAAAAATATTGAAAAAACAATTTTTTTACAGCTACTTTCATAAAAAATATCAAATGGCAATCGTTTGTCCACGCTACGCTTACGAAATATTCAAAATACAAAATTTGCATTGAACAATTCTAAAGTTCTCAAAACTCAAAAAAAAGTTACACATACACCAGAGTGTACGTACTGAAAATTTCAAAATACTCTAGAATCCCCAATTTTTACTTGCGATATAGGTACTATAGGGCAAGTTTAGGATTCGTAAAAAAAATCGAACTCGAGATAACAATTTTACATGACATTACGATGATGGAGAATGCCAAAAAAGTGGGTCCGGCAATTCTGTCTGTCTGTCTGTCTGTCTGTCTGTGTGTCTGTCTCTATCTGGAGCTGCAGCCTAAACGAGTGAAGTGATTTTCTTCAAACTTGGTGGTTAGCAGTTTTTGGTGATTCCCTAGAGGGGAAATTGAAATTTTTTTTTTATGACCAAAACTAACGGTACCTGCCATATAACGGAAATAGAAAAGTTAATTTTTTTCAAAAACGGCTCTAACGATTTTGATTAAAATTTTTTAGTGTAGTACTACACATAATAACCAACTTTTAAAATAAAAAAAATATTTTTTGTACCGTTATTAACGGTACCTGTCATAGAATGGTTTTTTTTTTGTTTCTGAATATCTCGTACAACATTAACTCGATTTAAATGAAAATTTTTATACAAAAGTGTGTAAGTAAAGATAATATTAAAATTTTAGAAAATTTTCAAAAAACGCATTTTTGGTTTTTTTAAAAATATTTCAAAATTTTTTTTTGAAAAATCAATTTTTTGAAAACGAATCAATGAAAAATTTTGAAATTTAGTTTTTATGTGTAAATTAATTATTTCTTCAAAATGGCATACCAACTTTTTTTTTGAAAAATGTTAAAAAATTTTTATATATAAAAAATTATTTTTTAAAAAAACGGCTCCTACAATTTTCGAAATTTTTTTTCTAAAAATACCTTTTTATACAAGAAATAAAATGTATATTTTTTATTTTTTTTTAAGATAATTTAAAACGGAGTTTAATTAATTATAAAAACAGATTTAATTTTTTTATACTACTTATGAAATTTCTTCAAAATATCAAATTTTAAATTTCTTGAATGAAAAGCTTTAACATTATAGTTACTTTAAGCATAAGAGCAAGTACGTGCGACCCCAGTCGTGCAATTTATTTTTTTTTTTTTTTTTTTCAAAAATTCATACTTCTATCATACATACTTCATACACCAACAACCGTCGTTTGTTTACACTTCTGTTGGTAGATATTCAAAATACAAAATTTGCAATAAAAATTTAAAATTCCTAAAAAAATTTTTCCAAACACATAAAATTTTAAGCCGTAGCTATGCTGTAAAATAAAATCTTAATTGCATAGTTAAATAGAAATTAGAGACGACATCAAAACCAATTTTTTACCTATGTATGTATATTCACCGGCACACAAAAAAAAGTGTCATGTACCAGGAACCAGATCTATCTTTCTATATGCTTTTGGACACGCTGAATCCAAATTTCAAGCCCGTTTGGCAGGTCATCCTCCACTTTTGAGCTGTGACTACATTTTTTTTGAATTTTTATGACTTTTTTTGGAGTTTTTTGAATTTTTCTCAAAACTGAAGGGTGTTTGGACAAAACGGGCTTGAAATCTAAATTCAGCGGGGCCAAATACTTATAGAAAGATAAGATAGGTCTGGTTCCTGGTACATGAAACTTTTTTTTTGTGTGCCGGGGATGACAGCGACATGTCGCGACAGTGCTAGCACACAAAAATTTCAAGTCCGGTCACCCTCCAGTTTTGAGAAAAATGCAAAAAAGACCCCAAAAAAGGCAAAAAAAACTTCCTTTTTTTTTAGTTTTTTGCACATTACTCAAAACTGGAGAGTGACAGGGCCAAACGGACTTGAAATTTTGATTCAGCGGGTCCAAAAACATATAGAAAGATAGGTCTGGTTCCTGGTACATGACACTTTTTTTTTTGTGTGCCGGTGTTTTTTATGGTTGAACAAATTATATTTCAGTTAGCAAATAGCCAGTGATTAAATTAGAGGAAACTAAGAAGGTCACTGTGGCGTATGCGTACTTTTTTTGTGAAGTGAATAAAAAATAATGTTTACATAATTTTTAAACTAAGGATAGAATAGCGAAAATAAAAATTTGGATATCCTGAGCTAACCTTGGTCAAACAAACCACAGTTTTAAGCTAACGATTTTTTCACAGAAAAAAAATCATATTTTTTTGGTTTCTGATATGAAAAAAGGTTTTTTATTGTATCTTTTAAAAATATATTGGAATAAAGAAAAAAAAAAGAGTTTGGCTATCCTGGGCTAACGTTGGGCAAATGAACCAAAGTGCAAATTTACACTGCATAAAATAAAATTATTTTTTGTGATTTTTGACGTAAAAAAAAATAAAATGCACGACTGGGTCGCACGTACTTGCTCTTGTAGTTCACAGTATCTTTATCTTAAATATCTATTGGAAATTTAAGATTTTGTTTAGTGTCGAGAAAAAAAAATCAAAACAAAAAAAATCGAAAGTTTAAAAAGTAAATTCAATATTTTTTTTTTCAAAAATGTTTTTAAAAATATTTTTTTTTTTTTTATATTTTGTACTTCAAAATGATGTCTTTAAATTTTTAATAAAATTGACTTATGCTTTGATGAAATATATGAACTTAAAAAATATGTCAATTTTTGAAAAACGGCAACGCCATATTTCCGTTCTCCGCATTTTTTGAGAAAAACTAAAAACGCAGTTTTGTTAGAATCAATAAGTCTATTACGTATACCAAATTTGATCAAAATAGTTAAAGCCGTTTTCGAGAAAGTTGCAATACCTCGAAAACTTTATATGGGAGATATGCGTTAAAAAGGCGATTTTAAAAAAATAAAAAAAAACGGGTCTAGGGAATAGCGTAAAAAGCATCTGTACCAAGTTTCAAGCAAATCCATTCATCCGTTTAGGCCCTAGCTCGATGTACAGATGGACGCACAGACCGACGGACGGCATGACGAAAACCACTTTTTTGATATTCTCCATCATCGTAATGTTGTTTTTGATTAAAACCTCAATTTTTTTTTCTACACGAAACCAATACTTGCCCTATAGAGCAAGTAAAAATAATTCCCTTATCATTTTAGAACTAAAGGCTAACGAAAAAAAAAATATTCGGCTATCCTGGGCTAGCTTTGGGCAATCGAACCAGGCAGATTTGAAAAAAAAAAAAAAAATTTTCTTGGGTGCCATATTATTACACATCCAAAACCTCTAAAAGTCAATTAGTTCCATTATAAAAGATAGAGAAGGCCAAAAAACTAGGCAGTTTTTTTATTTCTCACTAATTTATCAGCACACTTTCAACTTTGATTAAATTTATTTCATATTCAAATTTATTTTTAAATCCAAAGAAAAACCCAGAAAATTTAAGAAATATTAAAGGAGGGCTAAATAACATTTATGAATATATCGTTGATTTGTCATCTAGTGAATATAACTTTTCCAAACAAGAAAATCCAAATATTCTTGAAACTACATGTAAGTTAACAGACTTTAAATTTAGTTGCAGATTAATGTATTTCTAATATCAAAACAAAACTTTACCTTCCATGATTTACAGAGGGTCTCATACAATACAACGACTATATTCTCACATGAATTCCAAACAACGCCAACAACGTTTACCTGATGTTGCACTCATGGCAAAATTTAAGACGTCAAAACTTTGTCCTATACAGTCCACACTTCTTATCAATGAAGTTTCTGTCTCTCAACAAAATTCCTTTTTGTCCTGCACATTGTATTCAGTCTTAAACTTTCTCAACCAAAGCATAACTTAATTTTTTGTTCAACAAGAATTTTCAATCGCTCTCTAAGTTATTTATAGAAATATTCCTGAGTAAAAAGAGAAAATAACAAAAAAAAAAAAACTTCCCGTTTGCAATTCATTGTCTCAATTTCCATTCTAGGAGATTTATATAAATTTTCAGGATGCAGGTAGTCGGGAGTGTTTGAGAAAAAGTATCCTGCTGCATATAAAATGAGATAATGCGACGTGTAGATTAAACTGATGACATCGTGTCGGATGCGTTCCATATATCCAAGGATCGTCATCGCCTTGGGCAGAATAAGTTAACATGGTGCATCTTAAACTAGTAGTAGAAAGAGAGAGAGAGGTTCAATGGCATTCAAAAGGGGTAAGCTTATACAATATTATGCTTGTGTGAGCTTGTGCTTAGAGTGTGCATTGTGTGCGCATAGTGTGAACATAATAACGCTTTCGCTGTCATCTCTCAGATGATTCATTGTTACTTCAGGATTTTCATCTCACTTCATGGCTCCTTTTCAATTCGTCACGACAATCACCTTTATACAACATAGGTATAGCTAGATAGTAGGTAGGTTAAAATTCCCATCATATTCCTTTTTTTGGAATTTTGTCCCGATGGCACTGGCGACGACATCGTTAAAGTAAGCATAAACATTGATATCTTTCCGCCTACATCTTCATGCCACTGACTGTATACTGACATGTAGATGAAGCAGGAAAAAAGTGATTGCGACATAAAAAAGCATCCTTGTCGCTTGACGATAAATATCGATGAAATTGATTTTATTTTTCCCTCTTTGTGTTTATACATAGCTTTCTTTTGTTTGGTAATCTTAGCCTTAAGGAAACAACAAACAAAACAGTTCCTTTTTTGTTTTGTTTTGTTTTTATGCAAAGAATGAGTGTAAGGGATTTTGTGCGAACAACAATTTTATTTAATTGAAAAGGAAGGTTCAGGTGCGAAATTGATCTTGAGTAATAACATTGGGGCTAGTTTATTTTTTGTTTTCAAAGAAATAAAACAAGAGTAAAAAATTGCACATTCCAGGTTCAGCGACTGAAGAAAAAAACTCACACAAAGTGAAAGATGTCTGCTAACCAGGAATAATGATAATTAAATTTGAAACATTAGGAGACCGTGTTCGAGACATTTAATGTACATAGTATCTAATTCATATTAAATTCTAGCTGAAATAGGACAAGAAGCTTAGCAGAAAAAACAAAAAAAAAAAAAACAGTTCTATGACTCGGGGTTGTAAAAAATCATTTTTTTTTTTTAAATTCATCTCCCTTCTATTAGAAATTTTTAAAAATATTTATTGCAACTGAAAAAATTTGCACGTTAGTAAAATATTCAAATTCATAAAAAATAACTTTAAAAAATAAATTAAATTTAACAAGAATAAAATTGAACACTTTGCATAAAGAAGTTAAACAAAAAAAACTTCACAAAATTAATTTATTTCAAAAATGTTTTAAAATTACATGTAGGTATATCACATTTTTTACATTTTTTTAAAATTAAGTTTTATGTTAAATCAAAGATTTTAGTAACTAATTCAATTTTTTTTTGTAATTTGGATGTGCCTAAATAAAATATATGAACCTGCCCCAACGGTTGCCACTCTTTAAAAAAATTCCTACATCAAAATTTTTCAAAATCTACCAACTCAGAGAAAAATCTACCACAGTTCAATTTTATTAAAAACAGAAATATAATTTTTAATTTTGGTCCTGAAGGCCAGACCTTTTGTTTATGTTAGTCCACCCTAAATTTCCAAACCTTCAAACAAATTTAGACCATACTCTTTGTCTAAAACTCTCAAAACTAGAGGTAGACGTATGAAATCGTTTGCAATCGTTTTTACACCTTGAGTTTTTTCTACACACCAAAATTCATCATTTGTCAAAAAAAAAAAACTATATTTTGAATTTTCATTTTCATACATATTTAATATCAATTTTTTTTTTTTTAATTCTCAAATTCAAAAATCATTATTTGTTTGATGCCTCCTAGTGGGCTGGCTAAGCATTAAAAAAGAGGTCAATTGTGCACTTTGTGATGAAAGCATGAAATTAACATCGTTGCAAAGTGGCCCGTTTTGACTTTTTTGCTTGCAAAATTAATATCTTCTAAACAAATAAAGACATCACCACAATTTTTTTTTATCTTGAAGGAAATTTCCAAGGCTATGAAAATTGTGAGTTTCAAAAAAAAAACTTTACAGGGTGTTTCAGAATTTGGTGTTAAAATAAGAAGTTTTAGATAAGGTTGTAAACATAATGGTATTTTGATTACAATCGTCAAAAATCAATTTCTGAAGTAATCTGAGTTAGGTGACACAGTGGGGAAAAAGGAAAGGAACCAATTCGAGTGAAACAGTGGGGAGAAAAGTATTTTTTTTGTTTTTTATTTTTATGCAATTTTTTTATTTTTCTTTATAGAAGAGTACATTTATAATGTATTTTAGTGATATATTACAAGTCAAACAGTGGAAAAAGATAAAAGTAACAAATTAAGACATAAAAAACACTAGATTTCTTTAAAACTATCATCTAAGTCCGGGGTAATTTGTAATAAACTCATCATTTCTGGAGAGAATTGTTCTTGCAGATCTTTTTGGTTTCTTACATGCCTTAAGGAAGAAATAGATGTATCCGATGAGGTTGCAAGCATGTTAAATAGGTCTTCATTCTGCCGAATCCTTGAAACTTTGCACGTATTTTGATATCTGTACTTCTTGTGGTCTTTAACTTTGCACTCCTGGGCCTCTTCTGACAGTTCTCCAAGTGGAAGTGATTGATATTCGATGATATTTTGACTATGGACATATTATTTTTTTTCAGGATACTTTTTTTTAGAAGCTCTGCTGTTTTCTTAGTATACTCTCCAAATTTAACTGCATTCACTACTTCCCTGCAATTCAAAACATTCAGTAGGTATTATTTTCAGCATCATAATAACTTCTCCATTGACTCCAGTTATTCGAGCGGTTGCATCTGATTGTTCTCCTTGAAGTATTTCCATTATTAGTATTTCCATAGCCCTTCTTTGGTTTATCCACATCAAGTCCAAGCTCTTCTCGAAAACGCGTTTGGATCGCTTGTTTTCTTCTCTTTTCCATCTACTTGGTCCCAATATATTCATAAAAAATCATGTTATTGAAATCCACCACTTACAAAACAAAGAGCTCTAATTTTCCAAGATTTTATTTTCACACATGAAAAAAAATGTCGAAAAAATGACTGACCTTTTCAAATCAAATCGCTCTAGCTCAGTTGGATGCAAAATGACGCAGCTGAGCTCTTGGATTTTTTATTAAGAAATATATAAGGATTTTGAATCAGCTGAGCTTGGTTTGATTACGTAGGAATCTTTTTTTTTCTATGCAATTTGAAGTCGAAAAAGTGTGCACAAAACAGTGTTTCAAAAAACATTAAACTAAACAATTAAAAAATAAATTTTTTAATTTTTTTTTTTAATTTTTGGTTTAAATATTTACACAGCATTTGAAAAAAAAAATAAAAATCAAAACGTTTTAGGAGCCCTCTTCCTAGTTTTAACACTCAAAGCTAAGAAAAAAAATAAAAAAACAGATTTTTTTTTCATAGTAAAAAATTATTAACTTTGACTTGCTCTATAAGGCACACCAATAACCCAAATTGAAAATTTTTTTTGAATACTCGAGCTCCAACCATTTGTGAATCCAGTGATCTAAAAGTTTTTCATTATCGACCCACCCAAAAAAATGAATATTGCAAGCACTTTTGTCTGAATGGGCCACTGTGCGTTGGTAGTACTCAATATAAGAGTCATTTTGAGATATTGGGCCACATTGTATTCCATCTGAGAGGGTAGATACAAGAGTTTTTCTATGTTGAACTCGCTTTGTTGCATTTAATTTAAAGGGTAAAATAAATTCAAATGATTTTTTATTTTAATAAAAAAATATATATTAATTTTTATTTTTTACTAAATTTCTCATAAAATTAAATTAAAAATTTAAAAAAAAAATTATTTTTTGTTTGGACTAAAGGCCAAAAAAAGCTATATTAAATCAATAAATAATTTAACAAGTCCAATTATATACAGTGATTATTCTTCTACTTGACTGATGTCAGTAGTATATAGAATTTGTATTATTAAACCAATCTTCTTCTTTAAATTAAAAATATTCTTCTTTGAATTTCCAATTACAAAAATTTAATATTCCTTATTACTTTTTCCAAAAGAGCAAGAACGCGCGCGACTCATTCTTGCATTTTATTTACAATAAACAACTTTACTGTGCAATTTTGATGAATTTTGTCTTTCATTTAAATGATATTGCATAGCAAAATATTCCATAGTGCTGATAAATTCCAACTGATTTGGATCTTCATAAGTTCTTATTTTTCATAGTGTAATTATTTTATTTAATTCTTAATTATTTGTATAGTGTAATTTATTGTGAATTTTTTGTTGGCCCTGTAGAATGTTGATGGTCATTTCAACCCTGGACAAAGTCAAAATAGATTAAACAAACATAGTTTGTTCATCGTTGCTGATGAAAGATTTTTTTTTGTATTCAGTGTGATAGATGAAATACTTAGACGTCTAGCTTTTGCATAAATTTGTCTTGATATCGTAGTATATCTTTCAACTTACTATAGACTAATGAAAAAAAAAAAAAAACAAAGATTGGAGAAGCATATTGCTTTGTTAAAAATGTTGAAATATATCCATAGGTCATTTTTAAATTAAGAAGAGTTGAATAGCTTTGATAACTTTAGGCATTGCTTTGAGGTATTTAATATTCTGCCGTACATCAAGAAAATGTAGAGTGCTAAATTGCTTTTACAAAGAAACAAAAAACGCATTGAATACCTTAAACTTAAATTGAAGTTTTTTTTTAATCAAAATCGATTTAGAATTTTTGAATTTTAAAAACAAAAGTTGAATTGAAAGGAATGCTACAAGCTGAAACAACAAATATTATTGACCTTTACAATTTCAATTCCCGAAATATTTCTGTACAATATTTGAAAATATTTTTTAGTTTAAGGTTAACTAAAAAAATAGCTATGATAAAAATTCAAATGCAAATATGCCTCAAATTGTGTTTAATATAACTCGCATTTTTTAGTAGTATTTATTAAATGGTAGGCAGTAGGATGCAGGCTGACAAATATGCTGAATGAGAAATGTTTCAATTTGTTTAGTCAGTTTTTCCGCTGGATTTTTTTTTTACCTATTAATGAGATTTTATTCCGAGATATTTTTGGTTGGAAATAAATTTGTTTGCTTTATGAAATTCCAACAAAACAGAAAGTAATATACTTTATCAAAATTCTATCCGCAGTTGGATAAAGCTTCTGTTTTTATGGGCAGTTGAGTATTATTGAAGTAATACGTGTTAACTCCTACACTGAGGGAAAAACCGCAACGTAAAATGTAATATGTTCAACGTTGATTTAATGTTGAAAAAAACTAACATGAAACACTTTTAAAATAAAATTGAAACAACGTAAGAAATATTTTTATTTTTGTCGGACTTCAGCTTTTGTTGCATTTTTTCACTCTTATTTCCAACAGTGAGATAGCACGTTGGTAAAGCATTCGCTTAGAGACCTAAGAGTTGTAGGTTCGATCCCCAGCGGCTGCCAATTTTTTCATTTTTTTTTTTAATAAAGTGATGCTTTTTTCAAACTTTGATTTAAAGATGTTTTATAACGGCAAACCACTTTAAACTAACGATGTTCTACTTTGATTTTAAAATTTTCCTCTTCAACGCAAAATCATTCCGAAAAATAGTTGAATCAACGTGGTTTTCATTGATTTTATGTCCGGATACCTTTGCCAAGAAAAAGCAGATCTTATGCCTTCCCAATTATTTTGTGTAGAAAGATTAAACAGAAGACTGACAATTTTTCGACGTTAGTGAATCAACAATTTTATATAATTTTTTGTATATAATTTTATAAATATACAGTCCACTTAACATAAAACTAACAGAAATTTAAATATCAACTTAATTTTTTTTTTGTACTGAATCATACGACTTTTTCAGTAGTCCAGACATTTAAAATCATATTGAAACGAAACTTAAGTTAATGTCCCAATCCCAAGACATTTGCAATCAAGGAATATCATAAAAATCAGAGAAACGATTCAAATTTATATAAAACATTCCTTCATTGTCCTGCCTCGTTATCCCTAACTGAAAAAATTGCTAAGTTGAGCATCTTAAATCTAATAACCAAGTAAAAGCTCATTTTATTTTCCTTTTTAAGCATGTCTCTCCATAGGAAAAGATGAAAAATTTAAAAAAGTTTTTCTCGTAAGTTTTCTTTTTCTCGATGGTCGTCTGCTCCTCAGTCCTCACTCCTCACCTCAGAAACAAGAATAGAATTGCAACTCGAAAAAAAAAATAAGTATTCTTTTTTAGTTCTGCTCGAAGGAAAAGTGTCACTTCTGGAGTGGCAATCAATGCAACACAAAGTTACGTTTTCATATGTCTGGAGTGTCAATAAAAAAATAAGAGCTGTTGAAAATCCAGTAAAAACTGTACGTAAGATTGCAAAGAAGCGCATTCATGTGAATGGGCGAAATTGTTTCGTTTTATCAAATAGTTTTTCATTTTCGGGTTTGATAGTGGTGGTAGTGTATACTCAAGAATTTTATGCCAAGCAGTTTCATCAACTTGGTCGTAAGAGGTTTATATAGAAAAGAGCAGGTGATATGCTTAAATGGATTCAGTTATAGTTTGATGATGATGGGACTGAGTCGTAGCATTTATGTACTTCACATGAAAGAATTCTCAAAACTTTTTAATAAAGAAAAAGAAACATTCGTGTATTTATTAGCTATCAACACAAATAAACTGATGTAGATGAATCTTTTTGGTGGTTTTTGGACGGAAATTTATTGAATACTTAACTTTGAGTTAGCGGTGGATTAGTTTATATCCAGCGAAACAAATTAACACGGAGTAAATTCCCTATAGAAGGTTAGATTATGATACAAAATCAAAATAGGCGATGGTGGCGCTAATGTCATTGTGATAGCGAATGTAGCTGTATGCATTTGGCCGCCTGGCTTTCTAGTTGGGTTAGAGGGGGCAATATTAATTGTTCAGACATCGTTTGTAAAATTTTTAATGTATATTTGTCCACCAAAATGTGTTTTCGTGTAAGCATTTTGTTTATTATAATTTGAAGGATTTGTGGGTCACTATGGTGTATGCGTACTTTTTTTTTAAATTTTCTATAGAAAAGCTTAAACAATACCTTTACAATTTCAATTACTGACAAAAAAATTTAGCCAACAATCATTTCCTTATCTTTAATCTTATAGGTGATTCTCTATTCCAAAATTCTGTCACACCCAAAATTCTGTATTTGCAACAAAAATTCTGAATGAAAAAAATTCTATATTCCATTTTATTATCCTGTAGTAGAGTAACTAAAGCAAATTATTAGGGAACCCGGCCGAACAGCTCTGATTTTGACGATTTTTTTTTTCAAACGTAGGTAATTAAAAATATATTAAGGTCTATAGATTAAAAATTGCCGGTGTTGCCGTATTCTTTTTTAAAATTAAAATTAATTTTTTTTTTTTAACAAAACCATTTTTTTTGCTTAAATTTCATAAAACAAATGATAGCAAAAGATTCTCTAGGTAATTTAAGGAAAATATATAAAAGGCAGTAAGGGACAATCTTCCATCGTTTAAGCGATAAATGCAATTTTCTAACATTCTGACCTCAAACACAAAAAAAAAAATATTTTGAAAACAACGGCAACACCTACAATATTTTAAAATACATTTTTAAAAAGCCAGAGCTCATTCTTATCTCTTAAATTTAAATTCACTAAATTTAATCAAGACTTTTTGAAAAAATGGTCCTCAAACTCAGAATTAAAAAAAAAAATGTTATTAGAAAAATTTAAAATTACTTTTTTCCAAACTTTTTCTAATAAAATATGAATTTATTTAAAAAAAATTTTTGGCCATAAATATTATCAGTTGAATTTCGAAGCAAAAAATATAAAATATATCACACTTTTGAAAAAAAAAATGAAAAATTACTTCAATTTCAATGGTTTTTTTTTTTTATTAAAACTGAATTTTTGCATTGAAATAATTAATTTTCTTAAAGACTGTGGTAAATAGGAACTTAAAATTTTTGCTATTTAACTTTCAACAGAAAGGGTTATTAAATGAATAAAAAATAATTTTATGTTTAGATGTTGAACTTTAAAAAAAAAATAAGTTACATTTTTTTTTTCAAAACTTTTATTAAAAAAAGTTCTTCGAAAATGAAATACTTTTTAATTTTTTTCATAAACCGTAATACATATTGACATTTCCTTTTATAATTTGAAATCATAATAAATGCGGCCAAAAAAATTTGAAAATAAATGCATTTTATATTACGACCAAGTTTAAAAAACGACATGTTAAAATTTTTTCAATAATTTTTTTTTTTTTCAAAAATCTGAGTTCAATTACCATTCTTTCAAAAGCCGTTCATTCAATTAACTTAATTTTAATTTTACATATATGACTAAGCTTCTAGATTTTAAGAAATGTATATTTGAATATTGTAGGTGTTGCCGTTGTGTTCAAATATTTTTTTTTGTGTTTGAAGTCAATTAATAAGAAAATTGCATCTATCGCTTGAACTATGGAAAATTGTCCCTTACTCCCATATATTTTTTTTCCTTGAATTTAATAGACAATATTTTGGCATCAATTAATTTATGAAATTTAAGAAAAATTTTTGAAAAAAATTTGTTTTTGTTCACAAAAATCTTCAATTAAATTTAAAAAATCAAAACGGCAACACCGGCAATTTTTAATCTATAGACTTTAAAGTATTTTTAATTACCGACGTTTGAAAAAAAAGATCATCAAAATCTAAGCTGTTTGGCCGGGTTCCCTAATATTGCCAATTTTTGAGCTTTAGTTACTCCACTACTGTGTTTAAAAATTTTGTAGATTTTGAAATACTTGGTTAATGATTTTACAGAATTTCGAAAAAAAGCATTTTGGTATATAGAATTATAAAATACAGAATAATACAGAATTTTGACATATATGTACATAAAAACTTTGAGACTAAAAACAAGTAATTTTTGTTTAAACTAATAAATTAGCTGGGCTGATTGCGGTAGGATGCATATTTTTTCAAGTTAAAACGCATGACTGGGTAGCACATACTTGCTATTATGGTAAAAGTAGCATAGAATGTCAAAGTTTTTATAGCGTTCTTTAAAAAAAAAATTTATTTTAATTTTATCATTTAAAATTAAAAAATTATAAAAAATCGTTTTTAAAATTACGAAAACACCAAATTATGTGGTTTTAGCCTCCAAGTGGAGTATGCACTTGATTTTTCGTAGGTATAACAAAGATTTTTTTTTTTTTTTTTTTAATTTTTATAAAAGTAATTTTTGTATCAAAAAATTTTCCGAAAATTGGCTAGTAGTTCTCAAACAAGTTTTATTCCACATATTTAAACAAAACTTTAAGAAATTCACTTATCCGTTTTAAGTTTTTCTTTGAATCCAAAATTGATATTTTTGGAAATTTTTCTTGATTTTTTTTTTTGCAAAAATTTTCATTGAAATCGGTTTAGTTATTTGAGAGAACGCCGGAAATCAAGAAAACGGTTTTATGATACGTACCATTAAAAATGATTCAAAAAATATTTATTTTATTTCAAAAACAGACCCTTATATGCCACGGTAAATATTTTATCTTAATCAAATTCGTTTAGAACCGTTTTTGAGAAAAAAAAAAAACTGACAGACAGAGAGTATTGCGGAAACCCCTTTTTTGGCATTCTCTTCATCATTTATTATGTCTCATTGTTATCTCGAGCTCGAATTTTTTAAAAATCCTAAACTTTTCCTTACAAGTAAAAAATTTATTGTTGAGGATTTTTAAAAATTTTAAATTCGAGTACTTCAAAAAGTTATTTTCTTTACTAAAAGTAATAGAGACAAGATTGGCATTCAAATCGATAGGTTTTATACATTTATGAAAGCCACAGAAACAAAAAATGCAAAAATCTCCAACTAAAAAATAAATATTTCCTAATAAACAAAATCGCCGCATAGAGGTGACTGAAAGTTATCCTATCGTATAATAACACTCTGTTGAATATTGACGTCAAAATGCATATCAAAATTATTTCCCACACCAGCATTGAACATGAACTTTGAAATGTGCTACTTAATTATAAACTGAAATTAATCCATGTTTAGTCTTAAGCAACATCCCACTTCATTATAATCACAACCTATGCAAAGTAATTTTCAATATTACCTAACTATAACAATTAGTTAATTGCTCTTTACTTAGTTTTAAGCTTCAGATTATATCTTATAACCATGAATCTGTAATCTTACTTAATAAATAATTGCATTAAGAATTTCTAGTCTTGTTTAATCTGACACGTTAAATTTGAAAATATACTACCACAAGTATAAAGAAATTTAGTTCAGCATTTTTTGAAGTCTCTAATAGGTTTCCTAATTTTTTCCAAATTAATAATCTGAAAAATGTGTTGAAGCTATGTATTTTTAACCTTTTTTTGTTTAAAACTACATACCTAAAAAGTTTTAAAAAACTTAAAATAAAAGATCAAGTTCGTGCGACGAAGTAGTTTAATGAGAAACTGGTTCATCATTATTCCACTATTCACAAAAACGAGTTTTTATTCACGTACCTAGATTAACATATTTTAAAAGCTAGAGCATAAAGGCAGACTAAGTTTGCGCTTAGAAAGAATTATGAATATGGTGGTTGGTGAGTATATGAAACCAGGTACGTGAATATTCACAATTAATATATTCTGCTTCGACATACGTTCCGCCGCAAATTTATCAGAAAAACCCTCACATATTAAGATATTACTCTTTATATCCATCATTCGGTTCACTTAACCAACCCAACCACCTAGCATAATCCGACTCGGCTGAATTTCACTAGAATTTCTACCTTGCTATAAAAGATAGCATAGGGATTAATATGGTATATATAACGTATGTAGATATTATGTGTTTTCATACAACTTCATATTCAAAGTTTTTCCTTTTGAACTTTTGTCTATATTTTATTGATTTCGCATTTTCTGTTCGTTCATTGATTCCACACGTGTGTATGTGTTTACTAGATTTGAAGGGGAGTCTAATGTCTAGCATATCCTTTATACGATTTATTTATGTTTTTTGTAATTCAATTTTGATGCAGTTATATAGGTTACCACAAAATGGACAAAATATTTTGTGATGCAAATAAAAGGCTATTCATTACACACTAAATTATATGTTTTGTTAAACAATACAAAATTAGATTTTGCAAAATTAGAATGTGCCATCAATTAAACGAAATTAATGCAGAATTTAGATTGTTATGAAACCATTGATGCAAAATTTTTGGTTTCAAAATGTTGTTTTACTCTCTAATAAATTACACATGGATTCTATGTTAAAATCAAATGTAACCATTGTGCAGTAAAATATTCAGCATTGTTAATTTGGTTTATTTGAGTTTGTATTAAGCTATAACTATCTACTTGTTATAAAGGTAACAATAGGGATTTTAAATAGGCATGAGATTAAAAATAGCAATTGCCTACGTGTATTTATTCAATAAGATACATTTGTTTTCTTGACGTACTTGATTATAGGCTGAATGGAGATCAAGCTGGGTAAAAAGAAGATTATTGTCATGCCAATATTTGGTCTGTGGGATGTATCCTAAAGCCCAAAATCAAAATAACCATAATATGTAACAGTATTAAGTTGAAAGATAAATTAAATTTTTTTAATATAAAAAAAGGACCTGCAGGTTGCGGATTTTTTTTTTTCAAGATCTGAAAGAAGGATGTTAAGCTTTAGTCAAGTATTTGTGACTCTACCACCTACAAAAAATTCTGCAAAAATTAAATTTACCTATAGGTCTTTATGGAGTTATGGAACTTAAATATCTATAAATAATGTATGAACAATATGATGTATAGTATTTTTCCATTAAAGACACGAAAAAAAGTTAGAAGCTAAAAACAAAGGAAATAAACTTCACTCAAGTCAAGACTTGTTTTCCAAAATTGTAGCTATTTTGAAGGCAGGCGTGGCTGTTTATTTCAATTTTTAAATACAAACGTGAATATGTACAACTTAGTTGCATTTTATGCTATTTCAACGAGTCAAAAAGCAAATTACTCAAGATTAAACTGCATTAGGTGACGTTATTGTTACTTCCAGCTGTGTGATAGGACAGGTCATTAAAGCCATTTTGTTCATGATTTGTTTCGGTCTTCATTTCAGAAGTGGCTGAACCTACAACAAAACTGTAAATAACAAAGTTGTAGAACGGGAGAGGGTCATAATTCTGCTTGTCATAATTCTGTATCACAGAATTCTGAGTGGTAAAAATACTGTAAGACCATAATTCTGTATGTCAAAGTACTACCTATAGATATGAACAAAATACTGACTTGCAAAATTTTGTACGGCAAAATACCTACTATTTTTCAAGAAATATCCTTTGATAAAAAAAACACATAATACTAGCTTTGAATATAATAGTTATTGACAAAAAAAGCGTAATTTTATACAAACAAAATTATTAAAGTAAAAAAATAAATCAATTCTAGGAACAAAAATCAAACTTTTCTTAAACATACAAAATACACTTTACAAAAAAATGTCAAAATCAATATAAATTTAATCCGTTTTAGGTATGCAACGTGGTTTAGCTCAGATTGTTTTTTTTTTAATAGTGTAAAGTTTTGTTTTCTCTCTTCTTTTCCCGTAGCTCCTAATAAGGTACATAGATTAATCAGCATTAGAAGATTGCCACTTTATTAAGTTTTTACATTATCAAAACGATATTTTTTACAGAATTTTAGTATACAGAATTTTGATGTACAGAATTTTGATGTACAGAATTTTGAAATACAGTATTTTGACCAACCAGAATTTTGCTATACAGAATTTTGACTTTTAGAATTTTTCTCGTACAGCATTTTCACAACATACAGAATTTTTAAATAAAGTATTTTGGCAGTATTTTGAATACAGAATTTTGCAACATACAGCATTTCGACCCCAAACCTTGTAGAACATTGAATATCCTACAAAAAAAAATATTTACAGAACTGAAACCATTCCGTTTGGGTTCGAGAATTTATTGAAATAGGTAGTACAGGTAAAATAGTACATAAAATCAAGAAATAAAAAAAAAATTATTACACTCATGAAACTTGGCAAAAAGTTTGCTTTTGGGATAAGAACCAAGGACAAAAAAAGTCAATACAAAAAAGTTGAGTGGAAGTGTGAATTAGTACCACAAAAACTGGGAAAAAATTGTTACACCAATGAAAATTGGTAAAAATGTTTCATTTATAACAGAAACCAAGAACCCAAAAAGTCTATACAAATATTTTAGGTTAAAGGGTGTTTTTTTTGGGAAAATAGGGAAAATCCGCGATAAGTCCAATAAAATCAATGATGCAAAAGGTACCGTCACGAAATTCAATAAATATGTTCTCTTTCTCATGGGGATTACGAATAAAAGAAATCTATAAAATTTTTTCATGTGAAAATGTATTTTTTTTAGGTGTAGAGAAAATATATGTATTTTTCAAAAAGTGTGTAATACTAGAGTAATATTAGTGGTACAACATTGAAATTCAGCAATTATGCTACTTTTAAGATAAGAAACAAGAATCTAGATTGTCTATAAAAATATCATGGTTAAAAGGGTGTTTTTTTGAGTGAAAACAAAAATGATGGGTCACCCTCATGAAATTTGGTGAAAACATAGAATTTGGGATAGAAAGCAAGAATAAAGAGTTTTCATAAAATAATAAATAGGGTGTTTTTTTCGAAGAGACAGTAAAATCTGTCCGCGAAAAAAACACCCTTCCACCCAACTTTTTTGTATAGACTTTTTTTGTCCTTGGTTCTTATCCCAAAAGCAAACTTTTTGCCAAGTTTCATGAGTGTAATAATTTTTTTTTTTTTTTTTTAATTCCTATTTTACCTGTAGGTACTAAAAAGCTTTAAGTCCTCAGCGATTTTTTAATACAATATTTCCTTTCATAATAATCATTGATAATAATAAAAATAGAAACTCTCCAATATGACTTCCTTGAGGAACTTCAGAAACACAATTTTTGAAGTGTAGATACTTCAAGGCGGTTTTACTGCCTCTATGTATCCGCAATATACAGCACCAAAATGAATTTTTTTTAATCCAAAAATTTATTTCTTTTAAATGAAATCAGTGGTTTGTATAGAAACTATAAAATTACTTCCGTATAAAATCATTGAAAATAAATCAGTAGCTTTTAAGAAAATCAGATAAAAAAAAAACGGTCTTAAAGCACTAACCCTAAATAATGACTAAAAAAAGTCATTCATTAGAAGATAGACCTGCGTGTCTGAATACTTACATTTTTTTAGCAAAATCGTTCTAGCCGTTGTTTACTTTTCTTAAAAAAAAAACTCCTCCTAAGAAATTTTAAGGTCCGTCAAGATAGCACCCACACCCCCCAAAATTCCAAAATCTGAGTAGGTATGCAGTAATTTGTTGCTGACCTGAAATTTTAGTACGTATAAGGTACCTAAAATTAAAAAAAAAAATAATGCGACCTTCAAAACATCCTTGTGTGACAAGAATTCAAGTTTCGTATGTTGAAAAAAAAGTTTTAGTTTACAGAATACTGAGGTTTTTACAAAAGATAATAGAGAGTAAAAAAAAATGTAAAACAAGATTTTAAAAAATATGATTAAACCTCAAATAAATAAAAACATCCTTCCTCTATTCAACTATATTTTCCATTAGTTTCATTCAATAAAGTATCTTGGCTATTCGTATTCGGACTTATGTAAACCATTGGGGTATAAAATTCATGGATAGCCGCTCCTATTCAAATTGGCTTACGATATACCCTTAACATAGATTTTAAGCAAGAGGCATATATTTCTAAAATAAATTCCTAATACAAATGTTTGCATAAATATTTAAAATTTTAAGTAAAAACTTCATTTAATACTATTTCAATTTTGCAAAGCTAAAAATCATCATACCTCATGAGATCTATCCTCCTTCTTTTTTTTTTTCTTTCTTCAAAGAAAAATCAGCATGAACGGTAGAGCCATTATGGCTATCTAGGGATTTGGTCAAAAAGGACTTTTGGGATATATACGTTCATTGTTGTGGAAATGTTGGTAATAAAATTTGCAAAAATCCTTTCGCATTGAGTAAATAGGTGACTCCAGAGTGGTTTTTGCTTCTGTGAAATATTTGCCAATGCCAGCCAGTCAGCCAGCGGCTAACAATAGATTCAAAAATTGGTTTTCTTTAGGGAGCTATATACAAAAGGCAAAATAAGGACAGAAATGTTTAAGTCTCCGCACTTCTTCCATTCCACTCATGAAGAAGCACAAAATCTTAGATAAATTTAGAAGAAAAAAAAAAATAACATAATAATCCCTCAGAGGTTTTTTTTTTAAGAAAAAGAAAAAAAAAAGTCCAAAAGATTTTTCTTTTACTTTTTCCCTTCGTGTCGTCGTCGTCGTGTTGTCTGCATTAACTGACTTTGAAGGACGAGAAATATGTCATCTTTGTGGAGCCCTTCAAGAGTGACAGTTAAACAGCTTTGGCCTTAATTTATCCTTTTTCAACTTCTGCTTGCCTTCAGGTTCGAGCAGAATAAAAGTGAAGCCTCCTGTTCGTTCTAGATTATGTATTTGTATCCTTAAACTCATATACCTACCAACAACAATTCACATGTTGTTGACTGTAATTAAATATACACTTCTTGCAACAAAGTAGTTGACATTCTTCCTTCTGCTCTGTGACACTTTTAATTCCAATTCAATGCTGTAAATGTGTCAGATAATTGTAAAATGTGTATTATATTGTGAGAGGGTATATTCCCTTAATGACTATCGGAGCTTAGACAAGACAATCTCGAGGTATTGGTCGGTTTTATAATAGTCTCGATGGTGCGGTGTGGACTGGTGGTGGTCATTTATGTTGACTTCGCCAATGGTATCTTTAACTGGGATTTTTGTTCTGTTAATGGTAGGTATACATTCCAAATGATATCCTTATCCACAGGAGAATCAGTAATTTAAGCCTTTTGACCACAAAAGACAATTTAAATAAATACCAAGGAGTATATTGTGTCAGCGTTGGGATTTGTACCACAAGATGCATTTATCTTCTGGCCGTGGTTGAATAAACGAAGCTATATATGTATACGAGAATGTTATTCTATATGGGGGAGAAAAATCTTCTTTCATTTGAATGAGCTTGGGGTAATCGTAATAGAGTGACATTTTTATTATGTCATTAAAATTGTTAGTATACGTGTGTGTGTTTATGGTTTTAAAGGAAGAATTCTGTCGGTACGGTACAACTTATATTTAATTTTTTTTTTTCAGTTTCTAATAAAAAAAAAAAAAATTGGTTCTAAAAAAAAGGACGTACCTCCTTTGAGAATTGAGTTTAAGATTCCAGAGCGTTTCTAGGATCTAACTTTAATAAGAGAATAAAATAAGCAGCGGTCAAGTTCAAAAATATAAACAAATAAAATAGTCTATTTAATAGACCAGAGCAAAAATAGAACAAATTCGTTCAAGAGTTTTTATTGCAGATTATGATTCCTTGGCATAAAAGAATACTCCAGCCAAAAGTGCTACTAAATCCATTGGTGCATTTCTGAGAAAACGGCAACACTGGTCAGTTTTCAGTTATTTTGATTTAACTCGAAAACCAAGCCTAACTTTGAAATGGTTCAAAGACACTTTTCATAGAAAATTAAATTTTCTGTCAAGTAAAGATGGTTAAAAAATTTTAAAAATTATTTTTGACTAAAATTGTAACCTAAAATCAAAGAAAACAAATTTAAAAAATTGACGATTATATTTTTTTTTTACTAAATCAAGGGGCATTTTTTGTATGCAGCCGGTACGTCCAAACTTTGAACTAATGAAATAAAGTGTAGGTATAATATAATATAATAATATTTAGTTACATCAAAATTATTTAGAAATACTAAAAAAAAGCTGAATAGGATCTTAGTTTTTCAACGTTTTCTACTTTTATGGATAAATCGATAAGTCCGATATTTTTCCCTGTTCCATAGATGTTCTGAGATATTCTTTTTTTTGGTTTTTTGTCTAGAATAATGATCTTTCAGCTGTCATTTGGTAACCAGAAGGGTCAAAAAAGAAAACATGCGGTAGCTATCTCAGAAAAATTAGAAGCAAGAATATTAAATTAAACCAATAATTTAAAGTTGCTTACTTTCGGGGACACTTTGTGGCAGAAAAAAAATAAACTAAGAAATTGCAGCTAATTAGATTATAGTTTGTTTTAAGAAAAGTTAGATCAAAAATAAGCTTTCAAAATGAAACAAAAAAAAATTCAAATGATTTGTTTTGCAGAAAGTAAAAGTTACCCATGTCCAAATGAAACGCTTAAATCTCGTTTTGTAGCTCGATTAGTTTTTAACAAAATCGGGATTAAAGCGATTCATCTGAGTCAAAGTTACTTTACGTTTTTGAAAAAATATTTGAACTATGCAGTTTTTGTGAGTATTCTGAAAGCTCACTGTTGAGCTAACTTTTATTAACAAAACCTTGAATACACTAGCAAAAAAATTAAAACAACTCAAAAAAATCGTGATTTTTTTTAGTGATTTTCGATAGGCTGTATCTCAGTAAAAAATGATCGTATCATGAAAAAAACAAAAAGCATGTGCACTTTAAATTAATCTGCAAAGTTTCAGACTTATTCATCAAACAGTTTTTCCTTTGTGAGGGTTTGAACTTTTAAGATGAAACAAAACATCACATTTTTGCAGCTGTAAATGACATAATTCTAATCACTTTTTTATGAATTACTTACTTAGAGTGACCATGCGGTATATTATGAGCAAATTCATTATTATTTAGCTGATTTCATCATAATATGCATGATTCACTGAAGCTTGTTCGTAAATATTAGAGACTAAGAGGCAGCTCAGGTGGTCGAGCCCCCTCCAAATTCTGAAACGGCTGTTTGTGTTTGTTTGAGTAAGAGCTGTAGCTGACGTTGAGGGTTGGGGTGATTTTTTTCGGATTTTAGTCCAATTCGGAATTCTTAGATACCTAATTTTGTTTAGTGTTTTGACGTAAAATTTCTTATGAAATCTCAAAATGCCGTATTTTATCGTCTTATGCATATTTACTTTTTAATACTTCCTTATTCCGTGCCCTTTCTTTTTAAATAAAGTTAATCTTCTTCGTTGGCTATAGGTCCTGTTTTGATTCTATTATATCTTCTGTGTCGACGTTTCACGTGTGCTTACACGCTTCTTCAGGACTAAGAAAAATAATTCTAGGAAATTCTAAAAACGTATAGAATAAAAATACTTATCTTGAATCCTCTAATGATCCCCAATTGATTGCAGTTAAAGGTTTCTTTAGGTTTTTTTTTTGTCTCGCCTCAATATTTTGAAAATCAATAAAAAATGTCAATTTTTTTTTTATGTTTTGAAATTTTGATAATTAAAAACGTCTTTTTCAAGACATTTTTTATTGATTTTCAAAATATCCAGTTAGGAGCAATTTCAAAGTTTTCGAAATCGATCGAGATATTTAATATGATATTTTTTCATTTCACGTGAAATTGGAAAGGGATTTCAATTCACTTTCGGTCGAATAGCGGAACATGGGCGTTTATACCGAAAATAGTGATGAGTATAGCTCAAAAACTAGACGTGATAGGAATAAATCTGTAAACTGTTTTAAATTAAGCACGAAATAAAGTGTTTTTTTAAGAAGTATGACTCAAGTCCTTGCTGCTTGTGTAAAATGTTTGGGGTACAAGAACTTTGAAGAAACACGACTTTGGATGTGAAAGGAGGAGACAGTAGTACGAAGCTGTCGAGAGTGCAGTAAAATGCTACTATACCACTTTCAGTACCGCAGCACTTCACTCTCCATCACAGATGAATACATTTACATTTACCCTCAAAAAAATTTATGAAAAATTTTCCAGCCCCCTCAAAATTTTTTTCTGGATACGCCACTGGAGAAAACCATGTAAAAATGTGTTTTAGTAATTTTTCAAATCAATGTTTAATACTTTTTTTACATTGCTTATAAAATTAATGATAAAATTTAATTAACATTATTCTCTTAGGAATTTTATAAAAAGCCTTAACATTCTTAGCAAATTTAACCAGAAGAGCAAGTACGTGCGATCCACTCGTTCATTTTATTTTATTTTTAAAATCCTAATATAATGTAATATAATCATAATCACACACAGGTTGGAAATAAGTTCCATTTAGTCCAGCGTTTACATAACCTACCAGACTTAAAAATATCGCTACAAGGAGGCATTATATCCCAACAAATCTGCCTTCTCAGATTTCGGTTAGGTGTACCTCCACTCTAAAATTTCCTGTTGGGTTCGAGGTCTAGAAAGGTCTATGTGTGGATGTGTCCTACCTACCATACAGCACCACCCTTGTGTTGCTCTTTTCAATAAAATAGTGTTTTTTTTTTTTAAATATTTAATACATTTGAATAATTTCATTTGAAATATTTATTCATCATGCTTCATGCATGGTGCATATGGAGTGTGTTAATACGAGTTTGCCACAGAGTGTCTGTTTGAAAAATTTTTCAAAAATTTTTTTCTCTTTAAAGTGTTGTTGCAGTCATATGCTTCTGTGTTTTAACGTCATGCAGAAACAGTTGTCACTATGCGAAGCGGCAAAAAGAATTCCAAAACATTTTTCTTCCCATTGCATAGCTAACATTTATATACACATACACACACATAGTACACAATATTCCACTCCTCTACTATTTCTAATCTTTTGGAATAACAGCTTTAGGCTGCCAAGAATGATATATATTCAGGTGAAGCAAACAACGACCCAACCAAGAAGGTACAAAAAGGGATTGGCAAAACGAAGGTATGGTGACGAATTACGTTTACCTAGTGCAGCAGCTCTCTGGCTTACCTAACAGGTGGATGGATGTGTGGCTGAATGCTTGACTTTTTCGAAATTCTTGTGGCAACGTCGACGTTTCTCCATCTCCTGTAGTCCACCAAACAGAATAAATGATACTATTTAATTAGGTTCATAATGTCATCAAGGAAACACCGTTGGTGGGGAAAAAGAAGGGCAAACGGAAAACTGAGCGAAAAGATTCCTTTGAGCCTGCAAGCTGCAACAGAAATAATGTTCTGTGCTGTTGCAAGAAGAAGGAAACACCTTTCAGCAGAGAGCTCTAAAAATACATATTTCATTAGAAATTTCTCCCCCCAGGACCCCAAAAAAGGGTCCTCTTACTGAAGTTAGATGAATTCAGCTGTAGAGCTTGCTATAAGCTCCATATGTGTGTGTGTGTTGGTATTAATACGATTTGAAACAATCTAAAATTTAATTTTCGCATGAGAAGAGCTTTAAATTACCCTTTATTTTATGTTGGAAGGAACTCGTTGACAATTTGAATTGTTGGTTTTTTTTCATGAGAAATGCAAATTAAAATCAACGTTGGTAACTGATGTTGAATGGTTGCCTCTCTTGTGAAGGGGATTGTACGTGTACCTACTAAAGACGAGTTTTTGGAAGTACTTCTAAACTTAAATGGAAGGTTTGAGGCTACGCAAACATTGACTAACAGAGTCGTTGACCACTTTGTGTGTGTGAAGCAGCTATATGTACCAGCAGCGAGGGAGTTCTTAAATGGGTTTCAGGCTGTTAGACAATGTGAAATCATTATGCCTCAATTGAGTTCAATTTGTATACTAATGTATGGAGGGAGGGTATATAATTTTGTTTGCAATTGTCGGAGATAATGTGTTAGATTGTCTGAATTGTCAATTGAAAATGAGTGTCATTGATTAATTGTTGTGATGAAATAGAATATTAGTCTATGGCTTAAGTTATTGACTGTGTTTGTCAGTGGGGTTGGCTTAGGGTTAATAAATATTGTTTTCCAGATTAGATTAAGACAATGTTGAAAGGAGTAATTATTTGTCTTAATATCCACTGGGTTTTTGGGACACATCTTTTAATCTATGAATACAAGTAAAACCCTCTATGATTTGAAGACCTTTTTCCTGGTTTTCATAATGTGCATATTAGAAGTGGTATCAACAAATTGAGATTTGCGAAAACTTTTGATATGTATTTTTTCAACGGCTTTTAGTCGAAAACAAATCAAAATTTTAAAGGGCAACCTTAAATATGACTCTATTTTTCGTAAAAAAAAAAATGAAACCGTAAATAACCGTTATTCATGGCTGAATGATGATAGAAAATGCAAAAAAAGTCGGTCACTTTCTATCTCAAGCTAAGCGACTGAAGGAATTTTCTTCAAACTTGGTCTTATGAGTTTTGCAAAATTCCATGGCTAAATTTTGTTTACCCAAAACAAAACTCGAACGATTTTGGTTAAAATTTTTGTGTAGGTATCTATTTCACGAAATAAATGTGGGGATGGGGATTTTCTGACATTTTTTGCCTGATTTTTTTTTTGTAAACCGATTAAGCGTAATTAAAATTTTACGTAATTTTCAAGACAATTTTTTTTTAATTTAATTTTTGAAAATTTTTCTTTTGATGTCTTACTCGATGGACTTGGAAGAAATTTTTAAAAATGAATTTTTTTGCAAGATTTTTCATTTTGTTTTTTCGAAAATCAAAAATAAGAAGATCTGTACCTAATTTTTTTAGTACAGGCATCATGATTGCAAAATCATAATTCTAAGTCAAAGCCAATTTCGAGACTCTGTTCAAAAGGTATCGACTTCGTGATACAAAAATGAAAATGTTTGACTCGAAATAATTCAGGAATCAGACCTCAAAATTATGAATGGAGCCTAGAGAAGCCTTTCTTTTCAAGGGTTTGGTGGAAATGTTTTAAAATGTACGACAGGGTCACACGTACCTACTTGCTCTCATGGTAAAAGTAACTCTTATATTAAAGCTTTTTACTGAAAGTATTAGTGGAAATTTAGAATTTGATATTTTTATGGAATTTCAAAAGTAATGTAAATAATCTTTTACACAAAACCAATTATGCTATTTGATTGTCTTATAGTATATCAAGGAATTTTTAGTAAAAAAATTTGAAAATCGTTAGAGCGTTGTTTAAAAAAAAATAATTTTTGTATATACAAATTTTCTAACATTTCTTGTCAAACAAAAGTTGGTATGCCATTTTTGGAAAATATTATTCAGCAAAAAAAAAACGAAATTTTGATTAAATTTATCATTCCGCCTTAAAGAAAATTGATTACACAGCCACACAAAAAAATATAAAAGTTATGACCTGGGGTTGCGACTAAGTTTTTCATATAGTTTTTGGGTCGATGAAACCGAATCCGAAGTCCGTTTTGCTCCATCACGTCAGGTTTTTGAGATAACCTCATAAAATGTCACGAAAACAAAACATTTTTTTCTCTGATCTGGGTGTATGAATATGTTATTTATATAGTTTTTGGATCGCTGAATCCAGATTCGAAGTCAATTTTGCCCTATCACGTCGGGTTTCTGAGATATCCTCAAAAAAATGTCAAAACCAAAAAAACAAAAGTTCTTATCTGGGGTTGCGACTAAGTTTTTCATATAGTTTTTGGGTCGATGAAACCGAATCCGAAGTCTATTTTAGCGTATCACGTCAGGTTTTTGAAATATCCTCAAAAAATGTCTAAACTCAAAAAAAAATTCTTATCTCAAAAACCTGACGTGATACGACAAAATAGAGTTCGGATTCGGTTTTAGCAACCTAAAAACTATAAGAAATTTTGTTTTTTTGGTTTTGACATTTTTTTGAGGATATGATTAACATATTCGCACATCTAGATCAAAGAAAAAAAATTTTTTGTTTTCGTGACATTTTATGAGGTTATCTCAAAAACCTGATGTGATGGAGCAAAACGGACTTCGGATTCGGTTTCAGCGACCCAAAAACTATATGAAAAACTTAGTTGCGACATCAGGTCAGAACATTTATTTTTTTTTTGTGTGGCTGTGTTATTCAAAAAAAAATTAAAGTATTTTCTAAAAATCCGTTAGTCTTGGCCCTAAAATAAATTCAATTCGTCCTCTAGGGAGTTACCAAAAACTGGTAACTACAAAGTTTGAATAAAATCTCTCCTATATACACAAAGTTATGGTTGTAGCTCGAGGTACATACAAACAGAATTCAATCTCGGGTACAGTAGGGTGATTCTTATATGGTCGAAAAAATCTTTTTTTCGATATTTTAATGGGACACCCCTGCATTATGTTCTACCATATAAGCATAGTATATGGTATTTTTTTCCGATTTTAATATTAAAATTTAGGAGTCGCTACCATTCACTAAATATTTAAGTAAAAAAAAAGAGATCAATTTCAACAAAAATTTTTTTGTTACAATACAAAGTACGGTTAAGACCCGATTTTTCAATCTTCTAACTAACAGTCAGTTAACTGTCTGTCGAATAAAGATATTAGGTTCATAAACAATTAGATAAAATCATTGAATTTTTCAATTAAGAAAGATCACTCAGTTAGCTATTCTACAGAATAACACAAAAAAAAATGTCAAATTCAAAAATATTCAAAATTAAACTTCATTTTTATTCCGCTGTATTTTTATCAAAATTTCTTTCAAAACAGTTAAAGATTTAATATAAAGTACTTAATTCTGATTACAAATTTTAAAATTTTCTGCGAAAAAAAAAAAACAAAATTTGGTGTATTTTTCAAAACTTTGAATTGTGGTAGCGACCCCTAGAACGTGTTTAAACTGGAACAAATTTTACCCAATTTATATTTAAGGCAGGAAGAACAAAATGAAAGGGTGTCCCATTAAAATTTCGAAAATTGATTTTTAAGAAGCACCCTATTGTACAGTATACCTATGTATACCTATGTATATATATCACAAGTAAAAATAATTTGCTTGGAAATATCTCAGTTACCCAGACCTCGAATAATAAGGAAATCTCAGTTTTCAATTTATGAATAGAGCCTAGAAAGACCTTGTTTTGATGTCTCACTCGATGGATTTGGATGAAATTTTTAAAAATGTATTTTTTTTGCAGGGTTACCTTCCCGTACGATTTTTTTTTCGAAAATCGAAATAAAAAAAAAAAATAGATTTGTAATTTTTGTACCTGTTTATTATGAACTCGTATCTTTAATTCAAAACCATTTTCGAGACTTTGTACAAAAAATGTTTAGATTATATTTTCTCAGGAAAGAAACTATTAGTTTCCCCGGGGCCGGCCGGGGCAGGTCAACATACGTTGAGCAATCATCCTTTTTACAGTTATCGTTTTGTGAATCGAAATTAGCACTTCTAATTTGTAACACATAAGTAAAATAACCCATTATAATGTAAAAAAAATTAGATCCCAAAATACTCAACAAATTTTGTATTTTTCAAACAATTTCTTTCTTTTTTCTTCAAACACATACATTTTGTACAAAAAAGCTATTTAAAAATTCACAACCTGAATGTTAACTTTATATTGGTAATGATATGGCTGTTATCTATAGCGTAAGGCCAAGTTTAAAAGTTTTCCTGTTCGTAATAAATAAAAGACCAAATCACGCCCAGTTTGATGTGACGGTGTGGCGGACACCAATGTTTAAATAACACACTTCTAAACCTCTCAATTTTTGCTTATAGTTTGTGTTTTTTTAAGAAATAAAAATCAGTAATAAAGTTTTAACCTTTATTCGTTAACAAAATAAATTAAAGCCAATTGTTTAATACTGTGGTTAAATTCATTTGGCCTTCTTTCTCTTCACTATTTAATTTTAACACCTTTGGCAAAAAATGTTCTTTAATTATTCGAGATGCTTGCTTTAAATTTTTTTCTATTGCATGCACCTTAATAATATTCAAAAATGTTGCTTCTAAACAAAAAAAAATAAAAAAAATAAAACAAAAAATTTAATTGGGGTGCATTTTTTTTCCTATACACAAATTGAAGTTACCTACCTCAACTTATTTTGCATAGCAAATAAAAAAATTGGTCTTCATAAAAAAATCTCTTAATTTGCTTTCGGTGTTCTCCATAGCATTGGTGGCGTTGCCTATAGCATAAAGTTTAAAACTGCTAAGCTAACAAATTGAACTCAGTGCAAACACATATACCCCTTTCACTTTGTGTGAAAAGGTAGGTTAGGGTGGTTGGTAGGTAGGTAGGTATATCGATCTGTTTTATTTTTAATTGCAATAGCTGTAGACATCGTATCTATAAGTTCAACATAGATATGAGGCAACAATACATCGGCGACAATATACCTGATAACCATTTGCTATTCTCCCTCCTGGTATTTACAATACTACGGGGCATGCTGTGCCATTTTGACCCCGACAGGGTTAACACTTTATTTGTTTTAGATATTCATTTTAAAGTGCTAGAAATATTCAAATAAGAAATTTTAGTTTTAACTTAAAATTACTTGATAAAGTATGTTTGCATTTATATTTATAAATAGTAGTCAGACAAAAATGCGGGGTATATCATAAAAAAAGTATATTAAAAGGGATTTCTTTTCATTTTCTTGTTCCTTGAATTCTCAGATTGAATATTTGTAGCTAACAAATATTCAACGAAATGTTTTAACCTGAAACCAAATTCTTAATAACACAACCAAAAATAAGTTAAAGCCAACAAGAGTTTCAGCATTTTTTCACTTCATTGACCTGCATCTTTTTTTTGGAAGCCACTTAAAGGAGTTGGCTTAAAGACGTGAAGTGTTTAAAATTTAAAACTTCATAAATATTGCCAACTCACCTATTCACTCCCATAAACAAAAAATACCAAGACTGGAAACTCGGCGGTCAACTGACGTTTGCCTACAAGCTGCGAGGTGTGGTGAATGTCGTGAACTTATCGTTGTGTTCGTGTTCGATGTGTGTTGAATGTCGTGAATCTATAAATGTGTGCGTGTTAACGTCATTTACCAACGTGGTGGCTTTCACATATATTCACAGACAACACGGTACACAAAAGGGTTTCGGGGGGAAAGACGTACGAAAGTTTCCAGTCTTGGTATTTTTTGTTTATGTTCACTCCGACGAACAGAAATTGACATTATTTCAAAAGAATTAAAAGGGGGAAAAATGAGTAATTTGTATATTGTTCTTGAAATAATATTTCCAGGACACAACCGCAAAAAGATTTAAAATTCTATACAATAAAGTTAGCTGATCAAAGTAGCGGCGTGAAGCCAGAACGACCTCAAATGCATTCGTTTGTCCAACTCGAGTTCCATATAGGGGAAGTGGGGGCAAGAACGTTTTATACATCTATCTCAAAATTTGAGTGTTTTAAACTGTTTTTCATTTTTCAAACTTCCTATAAAGAAAAGAATCTGATCAAAAAATTGTTTGAAGGGCGGACAAACGAAAACTTTGTTTGAGAAACATGGACAAAAGATGGGCAAATGAGTTCGACAAATTTCTTAAAAAAATTTCGAGTTCTCAGTTCTGGCTTCACGGCGCTGACAAAAAATTTTAATAATTCAAGCTTTTTTCATTCTTTGCATTTTCCGAGAAAATGTACTATAGTGTACTAATGTATATTTTTTCTTTCACCATCTGAAAGTAGATATTTCAACGAACAAAATGCCCACCGACTTTTTAAAAAAAAGCTGATATTTTGACACGTGAATTTTCGATTGAAAATTTGTGTGTTTTTTTTTATAAGGTGAAAAAATGAATATTTTTAATCAAATAAATTACAGTGTATTTGAGACATAATAAAGTAAGTTTTCACCAAATTTCGTAGAAAACAACTTTTTTTTTTGAAAAAGATAAAAATAAGAAACTCGGTTATGTGAGGTTATGTGAAAAAATTGTTCATACAAAAGTTGTAGATCTTTTTATTACCTACAACTTTGCCTTGCAATTTTTTTCCATATGACTTGTAGTTTTGCCGGAATTCGAGATGTACCATTTTTTAATCAACCACAACTTCCCGGACTCGGCTCAACCGTAATTTATTTTTCGTTTCATTTTTATTATATTCACCTCCTTTTCCAATGGGTTTCATTCTACTATGATTTTTTTTTGGTTTCAAAAATTATCGAGCCTTGGCTTTAAATAGGTATATTTGAAAAAAAAAAGGAACTATTTATCGACGCATAAGAAAATTTTTTTTAAATGTATTAGTCAGTTTTCTAAAAATTGATTTTTCATTTAAACTTACAGTGAAGGAACAGATCACATAGAATTAAGCGGATCGCACCTTAATTTAAGAGGATTTCTGCATAGTTTTTTTGCTAAGATGAATTTCACCTTAAATTAAGGTGACAAGTCACATTAATTTCTTGAATGCGCAAATTAAAAAAAAAACTGGCAGCCACCGGGGATCGAGATCGAACCTACAACTGTTGGGTTACTATTACTAGGCCAGTGCCTAACCACTGTGGAAATGAGTATGATAAACTGCAAGTAAAGGTAAAGTGTGACTATAAGATTAAAATTTTTATTTTTGGTCGGTCTTCTTAAGATGAATATTCACATTAAAATAAGATGAAGTTCACATTAAATTTGACTGAGTTTAAGTGGAATCACCTTATTTTAATTTGGTGAAATTTAATATGCGCATCATCTTATTTTAAAGTTGCACTTTTTTCTTCGTGAACCCAAAGGAATGGAGCATTAGAGAATCACGAAAGTGGAAAGGGACCTCAAGAAACTTAGCGTGCAAAACTGGAAAATGCTGGCTAAGGATAGATTGATAAGAGGTCCAAATCCACAATGGAATGTAGTACCGCCTTAAGCCGATGATCACAACATCATTCAAGTTAAAAAAATGTATACTACTACCTATTAAGGATAAATTAAATGACTTATTAAACTAACTCTAAAGTGGCATCACTTTAAAATGATTTTAAATGATTTTATCCTCAATGATGTTACCACTAAGCGTTCTGTTTTTGTTGCAGTTTATCCATCTCAAAATGAATGAGATGAAATTGTATTTCGATTCACGAAAACCTTTTTGTTTCCCAGAGTATTTATTTATTTATGTTTTGTTTATAAAATTTTAATCACAATAGGTAGATAGCTACTGTGAAACAGGAAAAGCTGCACTTTTGCAACAAGGGGATTTTGAATTTAAATTGTATACCTATTTGCTTCATGATGCAGATTTTTGATTTTGCCATAGCACTATTAGCATTGCTGGATCAGACATTTCAAACAAAATATATATATGTATATTCACAAACAATACAAAGGAATATATATTATATAAATATATGTATGTGTCTGAATACAATAAGACCGCTCAAACATATGGAATATGGCACCCAGATAGGATACATGCTCTGTCGACCGATTATTTTACGGAAGTATGTTCATTGTTTTATATGAGGCAATTAAATCCTTTAAAAGCTTTTACCTCAATCACTAAAAAATCTATTTTGCAAACCGAATGCCGGACACTGACCGGTAGTGGAGTCACCTTAGCTTTAACCCTCGGAAAAATTAATAGTTTTTTTTTTTTTTATTGGTTAGTAAATTAAGTATGCAGCAAAAAAATACTGCTTTTAATAAAAAAGGATTAAGGTTTCCAACTGTTAACAATGCAGTGGGCTTATTGGCTTCTAAAAGGAATATAATTTTGCTTTTTTTGTATAGAAAATAATAACATCCAATTATTATGCTTGATGATTATTTTAAATTATTGACTGTTTTTGAGGCCTGGGAAATTGATTTTTTTTTTTTTTCAAAGTTAATCCAGTCAAATAAGGGTTTAACCTCGGAATGAATGTTAGTAGAAATTTTTTTTGCTCAATATCTTCCTTTTGCCATTCTATAACATATCTCAAAAGTCTAGAAAAATCTCATGTCCGCTTGTCGCTATTTCAAGGTCAAATCGCGAAATGGAGATTTTCAAAATTAGCAAAAATAGGCTATGGTATTATATACACATATGATACATGATTTGAAGGTATTTTTTAATGCAAATTCCAAAAAATCTAAAATCAAGACAATCTGACGTCTCTGGAAAAAGTTATACCTGTTTTTCATCTGTCAACTCATATTATTATAACAGTTGCAAACTTACTGCCGAAAAACCCTTAAAAGTTATGGTAGATGAACCAAATTTTGCATGAAAATTTTAGAATCCATCATTATTAAAAATCAAAACAATCCATTACAAAAAATATATAAACCTACGAAATAATGGTTTTTTTTTATGGAGGGGCAAATTTTAGGATATGCACTAAAGAAGATTCTTGTTCATCTTAGGAATAAGTGCTAATAGGCTAATTTTTTCATTTTAATCTTTGTTTGGATATTCTTTAACTACCCTCAAAAATCTAAAAAAATCTCATGTCCGAAAGTCCTACTTTTCTTGGTTTGAAGATAAGTTGCAGATTTAAAAAAATTGAAAAACTACACTTCAGATATTTGTGTCAGATCAACATGAATAAGGTGCATTACTTTTCAAGGATGGTCAGGTTGACTTGTTTGTGAGTTTTATTGGAATAAGTGTTAAAGAATACCTTTATATCATGTCGCTTATGTTGGTATACATATAAAAATTTAAACTTTTCTTATTAATTTTTTAAAATCTGCACCTTATTTTCAAACCAAGAAAATTAGGACTTGTGGACATGAGATGTTTTTAGATTTTTGAGGGTAGTTAAAAAATATCCAAACAAAGATTAAAATGAAAAAATTAGCCTATTAGCACTTATTCCTAAGATGAACAAGAATCTTTTTTAGTGCATATCCTAAAATTTGCCCCTCCATCAAAAAATGCCATTATTTCGTAGGTATATATATTTTTTGTAATGGATTGTTTTGATTTTTAATAATGATGGATTCTAAAATTTTCATGCAAAATTTGGTTCATCTACCATAACTTTTAACCCTTTCGGACCCAGCGTTACTCTCATGTAACATATTTTTAAAAATTCGTAAAAAATATTCCATTAAATGTTTTTTTAGGTTTCAATGGCTCAATTGAAAGATAATGATGCCTAGTTACTGGATTATTACAAAAATTTAGTCAAATATCATACCTTTAATTTTTTTTTATCGAAAAAGGAACTGAATTTCACATTTTTTTCTTTTTTTTTGCAAAAAAAAAATTTTTTATATATGGGCATAATTTTGAAAAAAAGATATAAAAAAAGTTAATCCAGAAAGTGTTTTGCTTTTTGGCTTAGAAGAAGTAGCATATATTATTGTTCCATAAAAAATTATTTTCTCAGTTGTCCGACTTTTTTTGGTGGTCATAGGCAGTGCATGTTACTTACATGCAACAGAGAGTAACACATTAGTTTTGCTATTTATTATTTTGAAAAATAACTTTTTGCTATTCATATTTCTTAGTTGTGATGTTTTTGATACGATAATACTGAAAAAACATTTTTTAATATTGATTTTCATAGCTTGGGTTCGAAAGGGTTAAGGGTTTTTCGGCAGTAAGTTTGCAACTGTTATAATAATATGAGTTGACAGATGAAAAACAGGTATAACTTTTTCCAGAGACGTCAGATTGTCTTGATTTTAGATTTTTTGGAATTTGCATTAAAAAATACCTTGAAATCATGTATCATATGTGTATATAATACCATAGCCTATTTTTGCTAATTTTGAAAATCTCCATTTCGCGATTTGACCTTGAAATAGCGACAAGCGGACATGAGATTTTTCTAGACTTTTGAGATATGTTATAGAATGGCAAAAGGAAGATATTGAGCAAAAAAAATTTCTACTAACATTCATTCCGAGATTTACCCCTTTTTTCTCCTTATTTGACTGTATTAAGTTAGTTATTAACAATTTGAAAAATTAACTTAAAAAAAAACTTCGGTTTGTATGTAATGTATTAGGGTGCTTCTTATATGGTCGAAAAAATCTTTTTTTCGATTTTTTAATGGGACACCCCTGCATTATGATCTACCATATCAGCATGGTATATGGTATTTTTTTCCGATTTTAATATTAAAATTTAGGAGTCGCTACCATTCACTAAAGATTTGAGTAAAAAAAAAGATCAATTTCAACAAATTTTTTTTTGTTACAATACAAAGTACGCTTAAGACCAGTGGCGTACGTTTAGTCGCTGGGGCCCCGGGGCAAGACTAAATTTTGGACCCCTTTTGATATTTGGGTGCCCCTTAGATACAAAAAAAAGTACGTATACGCCATACATTTTTTTTTGTATGGCTTATTTATTTTTAGGTTTATTTGAATGTTTTAATATGTTCGTAATCCACTTTGCTATACTTACTTAAAATGTCTATCATAAAAGTAGTAAACACTTGTACTAGGGGCCCCAAAATTGAATATTTAGAGACCCCTAAAATACAATTTTTTTTAGCTTAGAATTGATAGTTCTTGGGGCCTCTGTTCTGAAGTTATATGTACACATTTGATTTTCCATCATTAAACATAGTTTATTTCTTTTGGGCCCCTGAAATATTATTTTTGGGGCCTCAAAATTAAGTGTTTAGAGGCCCCTAAAATATAATATAAAATTTTTGGAGCCAAGAATTAATAGGTATTGGGGCCTCTGTTCTGAAGTAATATTCGGAATGCCACCAATAACGTAATGTTTTTATTTTGGGCCCTGATGTATTTATGTTGGGGCCCCTGAATTTATATTTAATTTTCCATTTGATTGTTTTGAACCACTGAAGTAATAGCTCTTGAGCATCCTCAAATAATATTTGTCATGTCATCAAAAAATTTGATGAATATTTTTGGGATCCTTAGTAATAGATTTTGGGGCCCCAAATTAATATTTGATTGCCTCTCAACTAACGGGGTTCCTGAAAAATTATTTTTTGGGACCCTTCATATAATATTTTTGGAGCCCCGAAGTCATATTTTTTGGGACTCCTAAAGTAATATTTAGTAATCCATCAACAAATGTAGTTTAATTTAAAAAACAATTTTTTTTTTAATTTAATTTTTTTTTTGACACCCTGAAGTAAAGGCTTTTGGGGCCCCTGGCCTGAATTTGTTTGCTTTTTTAGGGCCCCTAACGTATTGACTTGAAGTAATATTTGGTATGCCATTAACAAAGCTTTTTTGCTTTTTGGGGTTGCAACTAATATTTTTTAGGGCCCTAAGATAAAATTATAATTTTATTTATTTTTTTGGGTAACCTTTTGGGGTAACCTTTTTTTAAACCAATATATATTGTGTCGGTCGGGGCCCGGGGCGCCGCCCCGCTGGCCCCAAGGGAGTGTACGCCCCTGCTTAAGACCCGATTTTTCAATCTTCTAACTAACAGTCAGTTAACTGTCTGTCGAATAAAGATATTAGGCTCATAAACAATCAGATAAAATCATTGAATTTTTCAATTAAGAAAGATCACTCAGTTAGCTATTCTACAGAATAACACAAAAAAAAAATGTCAAATTCAAAAATATTCAAAATTAAACTTCATTTTTATTCCGCTGTATTTTTATCAAAATTTCTTTCAAAACAGTTAAAGATTAATATAAAGTACTTAATTCTGATTACAAATTTTAAAATTTTACTTGGTATTGGTATTGCCATATACATTATGTGCCCTTAATTATGAAAGTGTACTAAGTCACTTTTTGCATTGTTTAAGGAAAAAGTTATTTAATATTTTTCTTATAACGATTTAATTGTATTTCTTTTTTTAAATCACTGAAGTAACAATAAAGAAGTTTAATTAGTGCACTTTGGCTTTAAAATTAACTTAACCCCTTAAATAATAATAATTGTAATGCTAGATTTGATAGTTTTTATAGAAGTGACTAAGTCAACTTTCATAATTAAGGGCCCATATCTAGATATTTAAGAGCATTTTTAGGATTCGTAAAAAAATCGAATTCGAGAGAACGATTTTATTAAACAAAATTTTTGTGAATTGTAAGAAATTAATTGGTACTTTTGTGATAAGAAAAAGATTTTTCGAAGTGTTATCAACAGGACAGGGCTAATCATAGAACTGTAAGCGATATTTGGCCTACTTTTGTATATTCGTATACAGAAGCATTAAAAAAATCTAAATTTGAAACTTTACAAAATTATATAAAAAAAAACATACATATTAACTATCAATTAATTTTTTTTTTCTTGAAAAATCAATTTTTTGTAACCGCACAGTGTGGCCAATGGTATCAAAAGCTGGCAAAAATAGCTATTTTCAAATTGTACCGAACTGCCAAATACAAATTTACTTTAATAAAGGGATTAATAAGCTACACAAAACCGGTTTTTATTCCACGGTTTAAGTCTAAAGCGGTGAGTAACTACACTTTAAAATGTCGCCATTGACGAAATTATTCGTTATTTACCTTTTTCTAGCTCCCGTCTGTGTTTCAAGTTTTAAGTGCTATTTCGTTAAATCAAAAGATAAAAATTTGAAATAAACATGGAATTACAAGCAAAAGGGAAGCTTTCGATTCTCATTCCTCTTTTGAATTATGAGTGTCTAGTTTGTTTGAAAAAATTATTCGAATTCGGTGTCTTAAAAAACATTCGTTTTTTGTGTGCGTCATACAAACTCGTTAAGAAAAAGTTCACAAAGGTGTGAAGTGGCGCTTTGTTTTTGGTGTCCCTTAATTGTTGAGAGTGTCGTCTTTCGTGTCAATTAAAAAAGTGGTGCCCATGTTTGCCCCTTTTTGAGTAAACACTATGTGAAGTTATCTAAAAATAACGATTTTTTTGTATATATTTCTCAGATTCCGAAAGTACTGACAATACAGTTCAACAGAATTTTACTTTTCTGAAGGTGTTAGAAATTCTGAACTCGTATCCATTGTCAGAATTATTCTATTAGCCAAAACTGAAAGTGTGTACGGTTAGCATTGTGGCTAAAAATTTAAGGAAATAGTGTTGATCTACACAATGGAGACGCAGGCGCAGCTTGAGATATCTCATACATGAAAAAAGATCGGAAAATTTGAAACGGTTCTCTGAAGAAGATGACCGCGTCAAACTATGCTTAAAGAAATTACCACACTTTTTTACCATAACCTCATAAACATTCAAAATAACGTGTTTTTTTGCATTTTATAACGGTAATATTCTAAAAAACGGAAGCTAATAGAATATTTCTTTCGTGGATTCGAGTTCAGCATCCCTAAATCTTTCAGAAAAGTATGTTTTGGTTCTTCGGACAAAAAAAGTTGAATTTTGTTGACCAGTGTATTTTTTCATTAAGAAGATTTTGTTATGACTAAACCGTTGAGTCAGGTCTAAAATCTATTTTTAAGAATAATCTTATTTAAAAAAAAAAAACAGTAAAATCTAAGTATTGAACAAATAAATAACAATTTTCTTTCTCAAAAAACTTCAAAGTTAAAGGTAACAGATACTTATGTCCTTATAATGTGCGTTTTTGATAATTTTTCATAGAATCACAAAAGTTGTCTCAGTTTTGTGCTTTAATATAGTATTTTTACCCATAACAAACTTAGAAACGAAGAAAAATAATTTTTGCCAACTTTTCCTACCATCGGCCACACTGTGAACCGGTCAATTATTTTTTTTTTGTTTCGATTTTAAGTTTTGTTTTTGAAAAGTTTAAGGAAACTTATAAAACTTATTTTTTACTTGCTCTATGTATATCGCGGGTCAGTTTTCAAAAGTGGCGCGCGTCAGTTTTCAAAAAGTGACGCGACGCACGTCAGTTTTCAAAAAGTGACGCGGGTCAGTGAACTTTATAAAAATTTCAGACGAAAGGTTATTGTTTCATAAATCAATTTACCATTAAGTCCTGCCACGTAAAAACAAATAAAACGGTTTCTAAGAACATAATATAGTTTTGATTTTTCCTTAATTTCTCGAAAACGACTAGACATTTTTGGAAACGGTTTTCTGCTGTTTTTTCAAAATAAATTTGTATAGATATAAACAAATTTATATAAGGAGTTTTTAAAATGTAAGCAACTTGAACTCTAAGTTCAAGTTCCTTTAATTCAAATGCGCATTTTATTTTTGTGTTTCTAAGTAATTACAAAACCTTTTTTATTTTTTTTTTACACAATAGTTTTTTTTCGCCATCATAAGTAAGGTAGATACTTTTATATATAAATTTAAAATGGGCATTTAGTAGTGATTACTTACGTAGGTACTCTTCAACTCCTTCAAAAAACCAAAAACAATGATTCCTTTCACTTTCAGACAACATTCAGTATATGTTAAGAACATTAAATTGAAAAGTCATCCCAGTGACATCTTTTGTGTTTCAATAATTCTCATTCATCTTTCTATGTTTATCAAGAAACTATTCCATTTAAAGCACAACGTTGACATACTCCTTTTTGTGTAACTTGAATTCCTAAAATACTTTAAATAGATTCATTTCCTATTGTCTGAGACACTTTGTTAACTGGTTAATGTCACTTCTTTCTATAACATCCTTGATGCAAAGTTGCTTAGATGTGTCCTTTAAGCATGATGACAAATCTTTTGTTTGGTTTCTTGGTTTCGTTTTGTTTGTTATCTTTAAATAGAATGTTGATTTTGTTATACATTATATACATCTGTTAAGAAAGTTTGAAAAATTTATTTAATGAAACAATAATTTTAAATTAGAACCTACTTTACTTGAATAGTTAAGAAAATTATTTATCACACAAAAGTTTGATATACCTAGAAGGTATAGCCAATAAATAGTAAATAGTAGATATAATGAATAACGCTTCAAGGGTCACCAGACTAAGTTTTGAAAGAGCTTTTCGAATGACTATTTTTGCAATACAATACCGAAACTTTTTTGCAAGAAGTAGAAGAAAATTACTGTCGATTTTGGTCCCCCAAGGGAAGACAGCCTTATCGTGGCTTGGAGGTTGAGTAGGTTATCTGTGTTTGAAACCGCACAGATACCGAAACCAATAGTCTTCAGGTTGGAGCTGATTCTCGTAAAAATCCATCAAGTTGGAAACGGTTTAAATTGTTTTTAAACGATTTTTCAAGGTTTTTAGGTTTTTAGGAATTGACGGTTGATAGGGTTGATCTGTAACTCAGGGGGTCAACCCATGGCTTGTATTGTGGGAACAATCTCAGGATATACTCTGAGTAACGGGTAAGCAGTGCAAGTTTTGACTGAGGTAGATGATTTATCATCGAACCGGATAGCTTCTTGTCAGACGTTATGACGTGAAGCGAAGCATGCGCGACGTACGAATGTACACCTAGTGCAGACTCATTGTCGTGATGGAAAGTTTGAAGTCGTAATTCAGGGCCCAACCTGTATAAAGTTAATGCTTACAGAAACAATCTCAGGAATCTGATTAACGGGGACGTGGCTTTTTCATTACACTGAATTAGAATGGTTTTACTGATCGCACCGGATAGCTTGTTGTCGGACGTTTATGACGTGAAGCGAAGCATGTTCTAAGTACTTGTACCTAATGCAGAGCCATTGTCGTGATGGTTGAGTTGGTGCTTATTGACCCCCCGCCGCCGTGGTGCTCGTGGATGAGCTACTATACAAGTGCCGAGACCTTTTCAGGTCTCTCCAGCTAGATAGCTAACAAATGAGACAACTAACACTGATTTACAAGGGTTTTGTTGCCGAGACAAAAATATACTTTTCGGAAGGTTTTTGATGTGCTCGAACTCGAATCCGAAGTCAGAAAAAACTAATCAGCTCCCGTTTTTGAAATATTACCTTTAGAAAATTAAAAAAAACGTTTTTTTGAGTATTTCGGAATTTATTCTTTCATAAAAGGTAAATTTTTTTCAGCATATTTAGTAACGATTTTTATAAGAACTGTTTTCCATCTTTCAATACCTGGTTAAATCTTTTCAATATCTTTTTTAGTGCCCGAGATATCTTAAAATGAAGTGAGTGGTTTTGGCTTCATATATCATAAAGGAGATAATGACGTTTTAAAACTTCTGTGATAGATATAATATGCCAAACAACTGAGGATATCTCGGGCAGTAAAAAAGATATCGGAATGATTTAAACAGGTCTTGAAAGATGCAAACTAGTTCTTTTGGAAACCGTTACTAAATATGCTCAAACAATTTTCCTTATACAAAAGAATAAGGTCCGAAGTACTGCATTTTCTAACGGTAATATTTCAAAATCGGGAACTGATTAATTTATTTTGGACTTCGGATTCGAGTTCAGCACACAGAAATCCTTCATAAAAGTATATTTTTAATTTTGTTAACCAGTGTAACCTTTCGTTTTACTGTGGTCCTTAATTACGTTTAGTGTTTTGGTTTGTAATTTCATTCTTACGGACCATAATGCGATATGTATTTTGTGTACAAATGTGTTCAGGGCCGGTTTTAGGGGGGGGCAGCCTGGGCCGTCACCCAGGGGCGCAAGAATTGAGAGGCGCCCCTTTCCAATCGATGTTTTAATTATATTTACTTTCACAAAGGCGCCCCAATTTTTTTCTATATTACTTTTTCAAAGGCGCTCTTATTTTGTGTCTTAACATTTTGAAGAACGAAGGCGCCCCTCAATTGGCATTTTGGGACCAATTGCAGATTTTACTGTCTCTTCGAAAAACACACCCTTTCACCAAATTTTTTTTTTATGAAAACTCTTTATTCTTTCTATCCCAAAATCAATGTTTTTACCAAATTTTATTTGGGTGACCCATCTTTTTTGTTTTCACTCAAAAAAAACAACCCTTTTAAACATGATATTTTTATAGACACTTGAGATTCTTGTTTCTTATCTTAAAAGTAGAATAATTACTAAATTTCAATAGGGTACCACTATAATATTACTCTAGTATTACACAATTTTTCAAATATACCCATATTTTCTTTACTTCTAAAAAAAAACACCCTTTCACATAAAAAAAATTTATAGACTTTCGTAATTCCCATGCTAAAGAGGACATATTTAATGAATTTCGTAACCTTTAACCTAAAATATTTGTATAGACTTTTTGGGTTCTTGGTTTCTGTTATAAATGAAACATTTTTACCAATTTTCATTTGTGTAACAATTTTTTCCTAGTTTTTGTGGTACTAATTCCGAATTTCATCATTTCTTAACACCCTTTCACTCAAGATAATTTTGTACACTTTATAGATTCTTAATTCTTATACCAACCAAAACATTAACACCAAGTTTTAAAAATTAATAAAATTTAAGTTAGCTGTTATGATACCTTCCTCACACACAACTTAACCCATCAAAAAAACACCTTTTCACCAAAAATAATTTTGAAAACTTTATGAATCCTTTGTCCCTGCTTTATCTAAAACCTTCATCCCGAATTTTATCAGTGTAGCATGTTTTTCACATGGGTGCCGGTTATATTTTACTTGTTGAAGTAAAAAAACAAGCATCCTTATTTTTAATCGGCAATAACTTTTCTTAGAGCAATCGTATTGACTTTATTTTTATGTCATTAGATTCAGCATCAAAAAATACCTTGAAAACATGTGTCATATGATGATATTCGACAAACAATTTTTTTCACCCCTCTCCCTCTTGTCCGCGAAAAAAACACCCTTCCACCCAACTTTTTTTTATAGACTTTTACTTGGTTCTGATCCCAAAAGCAAACTTTTAGCCAAGTTTCATGAGTGTAACAATTTTTTTTTTTTTAAATGCCTATTTTACCTGTACTATTATATCTTTATTTTGAAACCCTCATGTTTACCTATAGTTAAATTATTGACTAGGTATATAATTTCCCATATACCAAAAACAATCATTATTTATTTATCTATTTGTCAATCTTAGATGAATCAACTCAGACACCTAAAGTGTTTCCAATTACAATGCCATTATTTTATACGTTTTATTGACATTTTCATGGACTAATAGGTGTAGCTATATATGTCCTCATTCAACTGTAAATAAAGTCTCATTTTAAGGATATTTGGAAAGCCTTGGCATAAATCAAGCGGAAACATAATATTTTACAGCAAACATGAGACGATGTGGCACCTTTTCTAGATACAGTCTTTGTTTACACACATAGTACTTTTCTTATTCTCTCTGTCTCGACTCTTAACCAGATGTCTGCCTTTGTAGAAAATGAAATGTCTTTGACAAAACATTTAAAAGGACACTCACCATTGCTCTTAACAATTTCCTTTTCTAAAAAAGACAACAACGAATAACACGTCTTATTGTCAAATTGGATTCTGGGGGTGTTGGTAAGGATAATAGCGACACAGACATTTTGATATACCAATTGAAAATGCCCTCACAACCAAGAGAGTCGTTAAAGCAAGGACAACAAATTGACCAGGTGGCAATAAACGGAATCAATTTTTGTTTTAACTTTTATTGATGATTGTGGTTTTGATTGCATAGAGATCAAGGGAATCAAAGCAAATAAGAAAACAATATTTGTAATTTTTTATCGCTTTTAATCACGTTCAAGACCGCATAAAATTTACTGAACTCTGAACATGCGGCATTAAAATTAGGTATATTTATAAAAAAGGCAACAAAAATTGATTTAGAAATTACGATTCTCTGTCTGACTATAAGGGCCATTTGCTGAAACGAATCTTAAATAATTTAAGTTGAACATAAGATCTTTTTCCTCTGCGTAAACTGTCACATAAGAATTTATGTAGAACATAAAAGATTAAGTTTCGATTCAGCAAACGACTCTAAGACACTCTTAAAGCCTGCAGGACAAAAATGTATTACTTATTTTAAGATTTATTAATAAATTAAACGTTTTCAAAAAATCATCATTTGAAATGGTTAAATCGATTTTCTGGGCTAACCGAACGGAGCGTTATTTTACCCCCAAAGTTGCAAAATTTAAAAAAACCAAAACTACTTGTCCTAAACTAATAAAAAATTTATATTTGTGCTCAATGAGTCTAGGTAAAAACTTCAAGTTTGAAAAAAAAACAAGTTTGAAGATACATACCATACATCCTACATATTAGCACCTATTTTCATAACCTCTAGAATCTGACCTAACCTGATAGCACTCAGATCAATGCAGAATTTTGGGTAGTTATTAAACACCCTCACACCCTAATTTTTGGACTAAGTTAATGTCAGTTTACATCTTTGTACAAAGACTACAAAAGACTACGAAAAGAAAAAGGTCAAGAAAAAGGTTTTACTTGCATTGGTACATGCGTTCTATTTAGTTTTCTTCCTTTTAAATTTTGAGTCCTACAATAATTTAACAATCCTTTAAGAAGGAAAAAAAGCAATAACTCAGTGAAACTTTTTGCAACCATCATCGGTTCCATCCAAAATTATCTACCCAAATCAATAAGATAAATGATTTTTTGTATGAGATTCAGCAATACTCATGATATGAAAGACAAACCGAACAAGCTGCAAACAAATTCTCAACCCCTGATTTTGAACTCTTTTTTTTCCAAACTTGAGACAGACAAAATAAAAAATAAAATCAAAGAAAAAAATGGTCATGCACAATATTAAGAGATTCTCTTCACGATTCAAGCATAAGTTCTTGAATATGGGTATGAGACTTATGTTAAGTATAGATATAGTTTTCACCTCTCAAACACACATATACATCTACCTCCATGTCCTTTTTTCTTTCACAAAATACCACACAAGCAGCAGTAATATGTCTTGAGTCATGTGACTTGAGCTCTTGAACATCTTGAAAAAGATTCATGATTATGCACCTAACATAAATATCATTTCCTGTGAACGTGACATGACGTTGGCTACCTTAACTTTCTTCAAAAAGGGTTTTCTCTTAGGTTAATTATTTCCTCGCAATAGGAAATGCAAATCATTTCAGTCATTTTGATATCATAAATCTACGATGATATAATTCCGCTTGCAAAGGGTTACCATCTGGATGGTATCTATAAATATAGTAAATGTTGGAAATGATTCGAAGGAACCCTTATTTCCTATGCATCTGTCGGTCGGTGTTTATCTCAGTACTTATAGTTCCTTAGAATACAAATTACAATGTGCACGACTACATAATTACATTAATAATATTCATTGTTCTCTTTCATATAGGTATATTATATAGAGCAGATTGCGAAAATGTGCAATCATAACAATTATTGCAATGACACTGAGTCAGATGGGAATTTGAAAAGGATAATTGGTATTCTGGTCAAGTTAAGTGATTGTGTATAGTCGTCTTCATTGTTGTAGATGATTTGTCTTCGAGAGAGACAACAAATAATAAATTTTATCTTAAATTTTAGAGAAATGCTGATTTGATAAAATTTTCAAGTAAAATACTAGTAACACTATCAATTTTAATTTAATAAGAATAAATTTTAACTTTTTTGTAATAGGTATGTAAAGTAGAGTGGTGGTTATTTTTGGTAATGTTGTATTTCATCCATCAGAAGGCCACTTAAGATGAGGTTGTCTTCTGCCAAGTGATTCATTCGCAATAAAATCCGAAAAACGGACTCTATCAAGCATACAAAATCAAAGAGCACACTTTAAACAATAGCTGTAAATAAGTCTTTAATAAAAATAAATTTTTAATTCTTTCCCATTTTTGACTAAGGAAAAAACCTTTTTCCAGTTTTAATGATTAAAATCTTAATCTTGCTGGAAATAGTTCACATTAAGTTTTTTTTTTGTTAGATTTATTTAAGTTGCGCTGAATTTAAACAAAATTGGCGTATCGACAATGTGTCTTACGATAAGTCAACTGATAAGTCGAAGTAAGCTCCACCGGGACGAAACGCCAAATTTTTCTTTGGACTAAAGGCCGTAAAAAGCTATATTTAATCAATAATTTAACAAGTCCAATTCAATAAAGTGCTTATTCTTGTACTTTACTGATTTCAGTAGTATATAGAATTTGTATTATAAAACCCTTTCTTCTTTACAAAAAAAAAAAAACGCACATTTTTTTTTTCCTAAATATCATAAAATCTATAAGTTTTCTGGCAAACTTGTACGTAGGTACATGACTTTTTTGTTCATTTTGTTTTCTTCATAAGAATAAATTTATAAAACATTATTTTTATTATACATTTATCGAAGAAAATCTGCCCCAAATTAAATAAAATGCACGACTGGGTCGCACGAACTTGCTCTTAGGGTTAAAGTTGCTTAAATTTTTAAGACTTTTTATATAGAAATTTGGAAAAAAAATAAAATTGTTTAAAAAAAAATAAAATAAAATTTGAAATCAAATTGCCCTCCAAAACAAGTATGCAGTTTTGATTGATATACTAAGATGCATTTTTAGAAAAAAAATTTTCAAAATCGTTAGAGCCGTTTTTTAAAAAAAATAATTTTTTATAAATAATTTTTTTGGAAAAAAAGTTTTAAAATATAATTGGTATGCCATTTTGTAGAAATCAGTAATCGACATCTAAAAATAAAATTTCAAAAAAATTCAATGTCCCGTTTTCGAAAATTTGATTTTTCAAAGAAAAATTTTAAAATTTTTTTTAAAAACTCAAAAATTATCTCTTTGGAAATTTTATTTTTGGATTATATTTAAATTATATAAATGCTTCTTTTTACAAACCAGTTTCGGAGATAATCGGATTTGAAAAAAAAAAAAACGGTTCTATGGCAGGTTCCGTTAATAATGATTTTCAAAAACATATTTTTGCATTAAAAGATAGACCTTAATTATTCCTATCTTCGTGACCTTTTTTAAAGAATTTAAATTCAATCCTAAGTGGGCTTGAGGTCTTGTTTAATTTTTGACTATTTCTTACGTCGGAGTAAGAAATAGTCAAAAATTAAACAAGACCTCAAGCCCACTTAGGATTGAATTTAAAAAAAAAAAGATAGACCTTAGTTTAAAACTAATATTTGAATTTTTTAAACAAAATCGTTAGAGCCGTTTTCGAGATATTTCAATTTTACTAAAATCGGTATATGACAAGTACCGTTATTTTTGGTCCAAAAAAATTAATTCCAAAAACAACTCTGGAGAGTCGCCAAATAACGCTACATACCAAGTTTGACATTAATCGGTCCATCCGTTTAGGCTGTAGCTCCTTATACAGACAGACAGACAGACAGACAGACAGACAGACAGACAGACAGACGGACTTCCGGGACCCACTTTTTTAGCATTCTCTACCATCGTAATGTCATGGAAAAATGTTATCTCAACTTTTTTTTTTGTACGAATGCATAGCTATAGTACCTATATCGCAAGTAAAAATTATCATGGTTAAGAAAAATTAAAAACTTATATAAAGATAATATTTTTAAATGCAGTTACAAAGAATATCATTTCTTCTAAAAATCAAGACATTTATGAAGTTAAGTATTAACGGAGAAATTAACATTAACAAGAGTAAAGGCATACCAAAGTAAGCATTTTCTTAAAACATCGCTAAAGAGTATCAACTTTGCAGATAGAGAGTTACTGTAGAACAATTTATTTCTTAGAATATACCCAAGAATCATCCCCCGAAATGCCCATATCTCATTCCGGGATTCCGGCACACCCTGTAGGTATATACCTACTTTTCGTACAGATTTAAACAAAGAAAACTCGAAAACTTATTTAAAAAAATGTTTACTAATTATGGTTTTCAAGATATGATTTTTCAAAGTTTTTTTTGTCGTTTTTCCAAGCATAATTAGTATTCGAGCTATATCTTGATTAATCTAATCCTCGCAGTATTAAATTTGGTATGAATAGTACCTACACTTCTTGGCCAAGATAACAAGATAGATACCTTTCTTCAAAATCTATTGATAAGTTATAAAGATATGGCCATTTTCGTAACGATCAAAAGTTTCATTTTTTTTTTTAATTTTACTATGGAACAAAATATTACGCATACACCACAGTGAACCATCGTTTTTGATTTTTTACTTAAATGACCTACCTGTTAGATTTCCAAGTTATACATAATATTATACATAGCTAAATTTCCAAAAAAATATTTACCGAAAAAGTGCGCAGTACCCAAAATATTTTCTTAAAAAATCATTGCTGAACTAAGCTTCATTTTGCACCTAATAGTAAAATTACTTGAAATATGTAGGTACCTAAATTTAAAATGCTATGTTTTACATAACTTATTGTTATAATTATATTTTATTTTTATCATGAACTAACCGAAAGTATAAATGACTATTTCCTAAATTTTCTTAAATTTGTTTCTTCTCTAACCAAACCATTTGAGTTAAAATTCACCCTGATTGAATTCAGAATCAGTTCAGATTTTGCTTGAAAATTCATTTGATGGAAATTATGGTTTTGCTTAATATATTTTTTTCATGTTCTAAATGCCTTCAACATAGTAAATGCTGTATACTTACAGAGATATAGACTGTGTTGGGTACACCAAACTTAACAAGGAGTTACAGAAATAAACTTAATGGCAGCTATTTATTTTAATTATTAGAGAGATACTATACCCGAATTGAGTTCTGCGTCTTTTAATTTAAGTGGATTTGGAAACTAAATCCTTTTGACATAGATATTTGGGTAAACCAAAGCTTCAAGAAATAATAATAGATTTTGAAATAAGTGTTTTGGGTCGTTGTATAAATTTTAAAGAGGCTCTTATTACTAAGAGATTAGAAAAGGATCTTAATACATAATGAACAACCATAAACTAATTTTAATTTTTGTACAGATTATATTTGAAAATATACATAGTTTCTCAAATCCTATAGCAATTCTCGATTAATTGCAGTTTTTTTTTCAATTTTCGATATATGGTTGTGTAAGGAGAAAATTAAGCGATTGTTAACCCTTTCGGTAGCAGCGTTACTCTCATGTAACATATCTAACTTTGAAAATTCGTAAAAAATATAACATTAAATAATTTTTTATGTTTAGATGGCTTAATTGAAAGATCATAATGCCTAATTACTGGATTAGTACAAAAAGTTAGTCAAATATCATACTTTTAATTTTTTTTATCGAAAAAGGGACTGAAATCTACATTTTTCTTTTTAAAAAAATGTTTGTTTTTTATACATATATGGTCATAATTTTGAAAAAAAGATATATAAAATGTTAATCCTCTATACCAACGTCAGCAAAAGCTAAAATGATTATTTAGTGGAGTAACTAAAGATCAAAAATTGGCAATATTAGGGAACCGGCCGAACAGATTAGATTTTGATGATCTTTTTTTTCAAACGTCGGTAATTAAAAATACTTTAAAGTCTATAGATTAAAAATTGCCGGTGTTGCCGTTTTGATTTTTTAAATTTAATTGAAGATTTTTGTGAACAAAAACAAATTTTTTTCAAAAAATTTTCTTAAATTTCATAAATTAATTGATGCCAAAAGATTGTCTAGGAAACTCAAGGAAAAAAAATATATGGGAGTGAGGGACAATCTTCCATAGTTCAAGCGATAGATGCAATTTTCTCATTAATTGACTTCAAACACAAAAAAAAATATTTGAACACAAGGGCAACACCTACAATATTCAAATATACATTTTTTAAAAGCTAGAAGCTTAGTCATATATGTAAAATTAAAATTAAGTTAATTTAATGAACGGCTTTTGAAAGAATGGTAATTGAACTCAGATTTTTGAAAAAAAAAAAAAAAATATTGAAAAAACTTTAACATGTCGTTAACTTGGTCGTAATGTATTACGGTTCATGAAAAAAATTAAAAAGTATTTCATTTTCGAAGAATGTAACTTATTTTTTTTTAAAGTTCAACATCTAAACATAAAATTATTTTTTATTCATTTAATAACCCTTCCTGTTGAAAGTTTAATAGCAAAAATTTAAAGTTCCTATTTACCACAGTCTTTGAGAAAATTAATTATTTCAATGCAAAAATTCAGTTTTAATAAAAAAAAAACCATTGAAATTGAAGTAATTTTTCATTTTTTTTCAAAAGTGTGATATATTTTACCTTTTTTGCTTCGAAATTCAACTGATAATATTTATGGCCAAAATTTTTTTTTTAAATAAATTCATATTTTATTAGAAAAAGTTTGGAAAAAAGTCATTTTAAATTTTTCTAATAACATTTTTTTTTTTAAATTCTGAGTTTGAGGACCATTTTTTCAAAAAGTCTTGATTAAATTTAGTGGATTTAAATTTAAGAGATAAGAATGAGCTTCTGGCTTTTTAAAAATGTATTTTAAAATATTGTAGGTGTTGCCGTTGTTTTCAAAATATTTTTTTTGTGTTTGCGGTCAGAATGTTAGAAAATTGCATTTATCGCTTAAACGATGGAAGATTGTCCCTTACTGCCTTTTATATATTTTCGTTAAATTACCTAGACAATCTTTTGCTATCATTTGTTTTATGAAATTTAAGCAAAAAAAATGGTTTTGTTAAAAAAAAAAATTTAATTTTAATTTTAAAAAACAATACGGCAACACCGGCAATTTTTAATCTATAGACTTTGAAGTATTTTTAATTACCTACGTTTGAAAAAAAAATCGTCAAAATCAGAGCTGTTCGGCCGGGTTCCCTAATAATTTGCTTTAGTTACTCTACTAATTTCTTTAAAGAAGAAGTAAACACAATATATTTTCAAGTTAAATAAGATAATTAAACAAACGAAATAGATCCTTGTATCTTTTCGGTCTCAAATCCTTTGTATCCACAATATACAGCCAAGCTATTAATGAAAAAAACCTACTTTTCGTCAAATTCCTGGTAACCTAACAGTTTTAAGGTTTAATATTATTTAGATTGCCATCATCATTGTTTTACTGTTCCACCTCACTTTCCACAAAATATTGTTTGTTTACTCAATTATACCCTGTAAAATATCTCGACCAAGCTCCATTTTTTTTTTTTAATGCGATCAGGCATAAAAAACAAAATCTACTTCGGTGTAAACTGAAGTACGGTCTTATGATTGAAAAAGCTAAAATTTGCACACTCAGCATAAAAATGAATTTTTTATTCTTCGTAGAAGAGCGGTCTTCCACGAAGTTTGTTTGTTTCAAATCTTTTCACAGAGTAAGACGAAACGTAAAGAAATGAATATTTAAATATATAAATTACTTTGTTGAAAATAAGAAAAAATTCATCACTTTGCGTTTTTAAGTTGAGTGCAAATAATGTCCTTTCGGCAAATTCTACTGCTGCATTGTTAAAACGACACAGGCCCACAAGGTGACAATTAAAATGGTCTATCGATTGTTTCACGTCCAATGAACATGAACAATTTATAATAAACCTACACTGATACAGCAAGTTTATCTTGTTCAGAAAGCTAAACCAATAAGCAGGTGTGGATTTACTTTCTTTTAAACCTACAATGTATTTTAATTTTCCACTTTTTTTTTTTTTTTTTTTTTTTCTTGCCGAAATAAGTCTAAGATAGTCGGCAGCACATTTCTTTTTAATTGATTACGGTACCTGCCATATGACTAAAATTGAAATGGTTGTTTTTTTTTCTAAAATGACCCGAACGATTTTGGTTAAACGAAAACGTGTAACGTGTGGCGTGTAAGGTCCTACTTTTGATAAGGAAAATATATTTTTTGGGCCTGCAATATAAAACCGTTTTCTCGATTTCTGACTTTCTCGTAAGCCACTGAACCGATTTCAAAGAACTTTTTTCAGAAGCTTTAATAAAAAAATAAAGAAAATTTTCAAAAACGTCAATTTTGGATGTTTAAAAAATATTTCAATTTTTGTTTTATGTTTTTTAAATCATTTTTGAAGACTTCTTTAGTATCGTAGTGATTTAAAACAAGATGAAACGAAAACGCGACACGACTTCAACTTATTATAACTTTTTTGTTTTAATAGATTGATGAGTGAAATTTGTACTGTAGATAGGTAATTAAATAAATTATAAGTCTACAAAATTTCAATTAATTTCATATTCAAAATTCGGTGATAACGGTAAAAAGATGTTCTTTTCCAACACACGTTATATCTTTTGATGTATTGCACATACAAATTTGGTTTAACTTTAATACGCATGCTGATAACATAACCTTTTATTTGATATATCATACATAACGTTACGTGTTATACAAAATACACAATCTTAAATTGAAAAAAATTTAAAAATACCTCAAAACACCTGTGGAGATCTGTTGGCGATGACCAGCTACCAGTGTAGGAAGTACCGTAATCTCAGTCTGGAAATTCGACATGGTTGACTTTAAAAAATTCTAACTTCTCTTGTAGACATCTTTAAAATAAGATTTAAACATCATTATACAAGGTGAAACAATAAGCTTTCACATGGTATAAAATTTTTTATAGGATATCAAACAAAAAAATTGATTTAATAGCATGAGAACATAAAAAGAAATGTTTTTTTTGCTTTTGGGATGAAATTTTATCGAGTTTAAAAAATTCTAGCTCTTTTTGTAGATGTCTCATAGGTCTGATCGATATATATATTTTGAGCTAAGAAAATAAGCTTTCAGATGGTATTAAATATTATAGGTTAAATATTATAGGTTGTTAGGGAAAAAAATGCATTTAATAGCGTGAAAAGATAAAAATCCGTGTTTTTTTCGCTTTTTTTTTATGGAAATTGATCGAGTTCAAAAAATTCTAGCTCTTTTTGTAGATAGACCATAGACCTGATCGATATATATATTTTGAGCTAAGACAGAAAGCTTTCAGATGATATAAAATTTATATAGGTTGTCATATAAAAAACATGTACATATTTGAAGAATAAAAATAGGTAGATTTTTTCTATTTTTTTTTCAAGAAAAATGATTATTTAAGGTTTCACTTCTACCACGTGTAAATTGCACACATGATTTTTTTTTTAACGGATCAATGAATTTACTTGAAATTTTGTTTTAATATGTGGATATATAATTTCATCAATATGACCAGTGCCGGATTAGCCTCAAGGCAAACTAGGCAGCTGCCTAGGGGCCCCACTTCAGCTAGGGGCCCCTCACCCTGACAACGAACAAACAAAATTTCTTGGAAAAGTATCTTCAATAAAAAACAGCATTACATTGTATTTGAAAAAATAAGAAAAAAGAACAACAAAAAAAAGAAGAATAAAAAAACTTTTGCAAATCATAAAAACATTAGCCCCGTTCCATTGGAGGTGGTTAGTCATGAGTAGATCTAGTACCTACTATAAATAACACAATCTTCTACTCGCGGAGATAGGAATGTGTAGTTGTTGAACTAGATTTCTACTCACGAGTAAACTACCACCTTCAATATAACAGGGCTATTGTATATATGTATGCATGTGTTTATAATGAATTATGACTCCCATCCCATCCTGAAGGGCCCAACCCAGCGATGCCAGATTGAGGGATTTTTTCCCGTTTTTTTCGGGATTTTTGATTAGGAAAAACGGAAAAATCAACCCAGAAAATGGGAATACAGTCAGCTCAAAATATATCACGTTTTAATAAAAAAGTTCTTTTTACAAAATCAAAATTCATCATATAGTCCGGTCAATTTAGACATCCGAGGTTACATTAATTCCCAGCAAGCTGAAAATTGGTAGGATTGTTGAAAACACCATCATAAATTAAATCTAAAAAGTCCTCATCGATCCGAGGTGTGGAAAAAAATTTACGGGGGGTCAAAGGTCACAAAAACTGGTTTTTCACGATTTTCAGCAAAACGGTAAGTCTTATCAAAAAATTTTCAATGCAAGAATTGTAGACCAGGTCATTATATATAAAAAGTGTCATGACACTTTTTTTCCTCAGACCCACCGTTTCTTAGGTATAACGATTCAAAAAGTTGAAGTTGAGTTGTAATCCTCATAATCAGGCCCATTCTGAAAAAAACTCCCAACTGAAAAGATCTTGAAATTTCTTTATGTTTTTTTGCTTAAATTTCGTTCTTCAATGGTTAAGAATATGGGAAAGCAAAAAAAAAATGGAAATTTTCACCATTTGCCCGATTGGGGCCCTTCTCCCGAAACAAATTTCCCAGGGAATTTTTGTTTAGAATAGGTCTGAACATATACAGGGTGTCCGATAGAGAATGGACAACCCTAAGACGGCTGATAGCCACTCTTATTAATGTTCTAAAAACAGATAGAAAAAAGTCCTATCACAACCAGTTCATAAAATATTGGCTTTTTTTCGTTCAGTGTATTTTAAATTTTATCATTTTATGTTTTCGTTCACTACAACCACGAATGAATGAATTTTATTTATTTCTTTTTTTTATAATTTTCTACAATAATTGGATGAGTACATAAACGCTTTAAAAACTGCAAAGCTATTGCACATTTTCGTAAAAAAAAATTTGAAATCTGTTTTTTGATGCAAAATGTGTAAAAAGTATTTTATGAAAAATTTTAAACACCTGTGGTATAAAATAAATCTATAGAAACCTAAGTGGCCAACTTTCTTAAAAATGTTCTCGTCCCGTAAATTTTTTTCCACACCTCGGATCGATGAGGACTTTTTAGATTTAATTTATGATGGTGTTTTCAACAATCCTACCAATTTTCAGCTTGCTGGGAATTAATGTAACCTCAACCCCTTATTTTAGTCTAATTTGACCGGACTAATATTTATATAACAAATTAAAAAAAAATACTTCTTCCCATGTGCTCCAACCTTAATATTTAAACTGTAAATCTCTTCTTAAAAAAAAAAAAATATTAATATTACTTGTGTATTCGAATATAATTCCAACGACATCGAACCACAGTTTAGTAACGAGATGGTACCATTCAAGATCTTCATGTTGCAATCAGATACGTCAGAAAATGTGAGATTGTGCACGCAGAGAAGTTACTCAAATTGATATTAGATTTAATCAAATCACGGAATTGGTTTGTATATAATTTTTTATATAACTTTATTGTTAATAAATCTTACCTTTGTCATTTTTTGTTTATTTGAACAACAATGTAGCTATTCAATAAAAACGATACCCATCTCTTTTCCAAGATGGCGGCTGCTCCCGACCTCCTATCATCCAAACAAATTAACTTTTATGATAAGGACAACCTGTGTTTCGCATGAAAAAAATATTGTAACGTGAAAAAATCTGATTTCATGCCCATATTTTGACTAATTTGCCTGGGCTATAATAACACAGCCACACAAAAAAATATAAAAGTTCTGGTCTGGGGTTGCGACCAGGTTTTTCATATAGTTTTGGGGTCGCTGGAACCGAATCCGAAGTCCGTTTTGCCCCATCACGTCAGGTTTTTGAAATATCCTCAAAAAATGTCTAAACTCAAAAAAAAAGTTCTTATCTGACATTTTTTGAGGATATCTCAAAAACCTGACGTGATATGGCAAAATTGACTTCGAATCTGGATTCAGCGATCCAAAAACTATATGATTAACATATTCGCACATCCAGATCAGAGAAAAAAAATTTTTGTTTTCGTGACATTTTTTGAGGTTATCTCGAAAACCTGACGTGATGGGGCAAAACGGACTTCGGATTCGGTTTCAGCGACCCCAAAACTATAAGAAAAACCTGTTCGCAACCCCAGACCAGAACTTTTATATTTTTTTGTGTGGCTGTGTAATTGAATCAAAATTAAAACTTTTTGGTATGATTTCTCTCTCCAGTTTTATAATGAAACCGTAATGCCGACTTATCACGAGTCGATTTTCGCCATGCGGCGAAGCTTTTCGGCGTCAGTCGAGTCGTGTGAAGGTAAGCCGCACGCGACTAAAGTGATAATCCCCATACTAGAGTCCTAGTCGACTTTAGCCGTGAGACATATCATGTGGCTAAAACCGACTCGTGAAAAGTCGGCATATTAATATTTTCTAATAACTTATCGTTAATCGAAGTTATCTGTGAAGCATCAAGTTGCTTTAATGTTGAAATATCGCTGCAATAATTATTATAGTTATTACAAAACTTTTAGTTTACGTTTATAAAATGACATGATAGGACACAGATTATAGCCGATTAGTCTTTAGTAAGTTACCTACACAAATTTCTAACTTAACTTAAAAAGAGCTTATGATATTGAAAAACCATCGGAAAAGGGCCCAAGAATTACTGTGCCTAGGGGCCCATGACATGGTTAATCCGGCACTGAATATGACATACCTACCAATTGAAAAAACGGAAAATGGCATACATCATTTGGAGGTTAAAACCATTTAAAAAGGTGTAATTTTAAAATCAACTTTTAATACTTGTTTACATTTGTTATAAAATTAAAGCTTTTTCATTCTAAAGAAATTTAACCAAAAGAACAAGTACTTGCGATCCAGTCATGCATTTTACTTACCCTCTAATTTTTTTCAGATACTCTATTCCCGGCCCTCCAAAGAAAGTCGTCCTCTTTAGTGAGAGAGTAATATAAATACACTCCTGCTTCGCTGTCAACAAAATATAAACTACGAGCCTAAATTTGTGTAAATAAATATTCAATTTTTGTCCCATAAATGTGAAAAGAGAAGGATCCTTAATTTGCAAGAGCAATATTTCAAAACTCCAAAATGTCCTTGTTTCGCGAAAAATAAAACAGCCATTAACACCGATTGGCGTCGTTGTTATGATTTGTGTATACATTTTCTTTTTTTTTTTACATTTTCTTTGTGTTTGGTGTAGTGTATCTGATTCGAGTGCGAAACGTAATTGGAGATAGTGTCGGTTTTATTAATAAACTGCGGAAACCGCACGAATAAGAAGGATCTCCTAGCGTATAAATGGTGCCACGACTAGAGAAGGAATTTAGTCTTGGTGAGACGGTGGTGGCGTGGCGGTGAATACAATGTTTGCGCTTGAATAAATCTCCCCGCTGTCGATTTGAGTAAGATATGCAAGAAGTTGACAACAAAAGATATTTATCCCCATGCGGTAAGTGGGAATTTACCCATGAGATTGTTAAAGCTGCCTTTGGAGTTGAAGCAGTGCTCGATGCGGTGCAACCACCAACACGCCATATAACCATCAGCAGCATCCACAATGCGCCACAGCTGCCAGTAGTGGTAAAAGAATACATAAAAAATCGCTCCACCAAATTGCATGTTATTCATCCCTCATGGATTTTCGTATCCAGTTTAGAACTTAAAAGGTATGGGAAACTGGAGACTGGTGTGGAAACACATGAAACTTTTTAAAGAAATTGACTGGAACGTGGAAAGTAGCTACACAATAAACGGTAGTGAATTAAGTTTGCTCAGCATGTGGTTGGTGTAAAGAGAGAGAGCTTCTCTGTGTAAATGTAATTAATTTAATATTGTGTTGTTTGTGAAACAGTATCTTTGGTTAATTTAACCAATTTAAACTGAATAATCCGTACGTATTAAAAGTTATTTTAGCTTTACTACTTATAGTCCGGTAAAGTTGCATGGGGGTTTGAAAAAAAATTCGCAACTATAATTCGGACTCAAAATATGAAAGATAATAGTTCAAGAACTAAACCTCCCATTTTTCAAAAAAAATATCAGTACAAATTTGGAGGCCATTTTGTTTTAAAACATTTTGTGACTCTCGCTTTTAGTTCGGCTAGTTTTGGTTTTAGAGAAAAAATGTTGTGAGAAAAAAGTGTGGCAAATTTTTATATCCCACAAAATATATTAAGTAACTTTTTTCTCTAAAACGGTTTTAATATGAATTTGGGTGTGTTGGGACTTAAGGCAGAGGTTGTAATAGGTACTCATGTTGCCCACGTTCACTGTGGTGTATACGTGTTTTTTTTTTAATGTATTTATTGAATTTTTTTTTAAACCATGTAAAAAAGTGGAGGAAGAGAAGTGGTGGTTAAGAGAAGTTATGGTTATTTTATTTTTTTGTGTAGGTACAATTTCATGCCGGGGTTAGATAATTATTTAATTAATTTTTAAACATTTTTTCGGAGATAAGTTAAAACTGTTTAAAATACTTCTTTTATTTGTTTATACTGATACAAGCCAGCAACAACTTTGGAGATGCGTGTTTAATCCTATTTGTGTTTCATTATTATGGTTCTCATTTTTTTTATTAAAAGAAGGGTCAAATATTTGTCAAAAACTATTAAAAATTGTAGTACGGTAGTAAAACTTGGCAGTGTTCCCGAACTTGTAATGTAAATGAAAAATCAATAAAATATATTTTAATTTTTCACGTGAGAACGTATTTTATTTTTATTGAAATGAGAGAATTTATTATAAGACTGAAACACCCTGCGAATGGAATTATTTTGTACATTTTCAAAAATTGAAATTTTTCACAAGATTAAAAAAATATGGATTTTTAAAATTCAATTTAATATTAATTTAATAGACATCAGAGAAGTCATATACGAGAAGAGAAAGAGTAAGAAAAAAATTTTTCTTGTGACATAATACGCTTTATAAGGATTTATGGACATATGTAGTTAAATAGCATATTTTGTTTATTTTTTGTTTGTTTTTCCGAAAATATGTCCTTCAGAGTAGGAAACAATTATTTCGATTGCAAATAATTCAGCAAGCAGGCGTCCAAGAATTTTTCGGTTTTCGGCTATGAATAGAGTTTAAAATGGCCTTTCTTTTGATGTATCACTCGATGGATTTGGAGGACTTTTTTGAAAATGCATTATTTTTAGGCTTGATTTTTTCTCGAAAATCCGAAAAAAATAAATTTTCAATTTTTTACATAATTAGATAGGCCTGTTCATTGTGAACTCGTATCTGTAAACCAAAACTTGTTTTGAGACTTTGATCCGAAAATATCTGCTTCCGAGTGTAGGAAAAAAATATTACGATTGCAAATAATTCAGCAACCAGACGTCCAAGAATTTTTCAGTTTTCGGCTATGAATAGAGCTGAAAGAGGCCTTTCTTGTCGCGATATTGCAGTTTTCATAAAAAGTTTAAAAGTTTCCAAAGTTGAAGTTATATGGAAAAATATCACAATTTGGATTCAACAAAACTACAATCGAATTCAAACTGACAAAAACAATCTCAAAACTCAATGAAACTATATGGAAAAATATGAATCAAAAACAATAATTATTCAAATAAATAAGTATTTTAAAGTGAAGACTTGATTTTTAATAAAACTGAGTGTTTTTAAATAATTAAAAATAAAAAGATTTTTCTTATAGGGTAAAGTCGGGTGATATGGCACCACGGGTGATATGGCACCCTTTCAATATCTCCCACTTAATGACTTCTTTCAAAGCAAAAAGAGCAAAATAGAATTCAGTCTGACGTAAGCTTTCAGTGGATGCATTCGGATCCGCAGTAACCATTGCCACTTAAATTTAAAAAATGGACAAACAAAAAAGTGAGTTCAATTTGAGCGAAAAGTTTTTTTGTGTAAAATTGTTGTACGTGTGGTTCCAAAAGTATTTGACGCCGAGGGTTCATTTTAACACAAAAAGAACGGTAACGGTTGTATTTGTGTGTTTCCTCATTGCAATAACTAAGCAAACGTGATTATTCGTGTCATTTGAAGAAAACAGAAGTGTAGTCAAATGGGGGATATGGCACCCAAAAACCTCGGGATATATGGCACCGGTGCCATTTCCCCCGCATATACTTTTCAACCTATTTATTTTTGAACTGACAATTGTGCCCTTAATTATGAAAGTGGACTAAGTCACTCCTAAAAATGCCATCAAATCTAACCTAAAAATAATTATTATTTAAGGGGTATAGTTTATTTGAAAGCGGAATTGCAGTAAATAAACTTCTTTATTGCTCCTCTAGTGATTTCATAAAAGAAATATAATTAAATCGTTATAAAACAATTATCATCTAAGTTTTTCTTTAACCAATGCAAAAAGTGACACTTTCATAATCATGGGCACAATTGTATTTACAAAAAACATCAGCAAACCAGGCCAAGTGGGCTAAAACCCAGCTCACAGCAGCCGTTGGAGCTGCTGAATGTCAAAAAAAAAGCAGGACCTAAGCATTTTGCGATTCCCCTCACACTTAACTACATTAAATGACCAGAACCTAAAAGTTTGCCAAATAGCTTTCAGATTGGCTGAAAAGTGCGGAATAAGGCAGTAATCATAATGTCACTTTTGGTCTCATGATTCGAGTACGTCTTTCAACAACACATGCAACAAGTGTCACAAAAAAATATCAAGAAGACATAGGGTGCCATATCACCCTCCATTTTTTCAATCATGTTTTTTTTAATGTTTTTTATTTTTGCAAAAAATAACAAGAAATTATCTTTCAAGTAAACTTATGTAACTATTTTGTATTTAAGAAATAGTTTTAAGAAATCTTCTTTATTTCTCAAGTAATAACGAAAAACGAAAATGGGTGCCATATCCCCCGACTTTACCTTACATTAACACAAGGAGCTATTGAAAATCAAAACATAATTTCATTATTTGTCTCACTTCAATCATTCAATTTGTTACTTTTCTTTTGCATACAAGGTTCTGACAATCGAAATTATCAGATCGGTATCAAAAATTTAATTCAATATTAGCTAGTTAAATGCAAATGCCAATCAATTAACTCTACAATTAATTGTACTCCGACTGTATAGTTGTATAGTTATGGTAGTTCCTACATCAATATTGCATAAATGTACATAAGGTTAAATTCACTGATACTTTGGCTGTATGCCAAAAAAAATGTAAGCGATTCCTTGATTAAGTACTCTTTCTTGTGGTTTGTATCATTATTTGCAACATGTTGTCAACGCAATATTAATACGAAATCAGTTTACTGACGTAATTGAAAAAAAAAGGTTATTGGTTTATTTAGTGGTTTTCAGACAATTTCGATAATGAAGACAAAAATGTTTTATAAAGTGAAAGATGTTATTGAAGTATATGTTCATACATACATATTTCCCCTCGTTTCGTTACGTTTAAAAAAAAGAACAATATAAATGAAATTATATAATAAGATATTCTGTTTCAGTAACAACCAAGGACGATGGGAATTATTGCTAATTAAATACATTTGTTTCTAGTTATTGTACTTTTAAAATAACACCGAATACCTACAAACAAATTGAATCCTTATAGATATAAAGTTATTGTGCCATGTGTGTTATGCAACAAGATCTATCATTGAATTAATCAATTATGTATTATAACACCCACCGTCTTCAAAGTTCAAACAACACAAATGAGCTTATTGTATTCACATTACATACCTATATTTATATAGTCTCGTTCGACCCTATATACTTATTCTATCAGCTTTCAATGAATGAATGAAATTCGTGACACGAAAATTAATTCTTCCAATAAAAAAAAAAAAATTGTAAGAAACAAGGATTAACCCTCGTCACATGAACCCATAAAAACTAAGAAGTCATCCTTTGATACGCGTTAGATTTGAATTACTTCACGCACCGTTAGTAAATTCCTCATCTTACAAACAAGCTTCTTCCATTTTCCATCGTAATAATTGTGGTGCGGTAGCTATAGTGTGCAAAGATGCGTACAGTCCCTAACATTCATCCTAGATCCCTAGATTTGGATTTCATTGTCAAGGCATCGAGATGGAAAATTTATTGCGGAATTTCGTGGTTGTCAATTTTTCACATCCCCATTTTTGTCGCCTGACGCCGCCGCCGCCGCCGCCGCCGCTACCGGATCACACCCTGAGAGTATTAAGAAAATGCCTTATTCCCTTTTGTTATGTTTTGAATAAAGAAAAGTTTCTGTCGGAAATTTTCTTTTTATACTATGTAAACTGTCAAAACGGAAAACAAATTGAATGTCAAGTTATTCTAAATTCTAACATTCTTTGGAGGTTAGGTAATCTAGTCAGCTTTTCAGGGGTTCCCTGATATTTGTTTGACTGTCATTCATTGCAGGTTTTTTTTTTTATAGTTGAGAAAAAGGATTGCATCAAATTCAGACAAAAATAAAGAAAAAAATGTTTCTAGTTGCGGTCACTCAGTCGACAGATGCTGTGCACATTTATGTTTGTCTGGTTAGGAGCTGTTTTGAATGGTTGAGTTCTGTCGACTTTTAAATGATCTAAGTGCTCTATGTATGGTTTCTGAAATACATGTAGCTATAGTATATACCTATGTGGGTGAGTATTGTTCAGGATAATCCGCTGCATTGTTGGTCTTGAAACATATTAGATACGAGTACATTTCAAAATCTAGATAGGTAGGTATGTAGTATAATCGCCTGCAAGTTGTGTTGTATAGAGAGTGACATAAACTGTGCTATACGACTTTTATAAACGAAGTTTCGCTAATCGGTTTTATATATGACAACTATGACAAGTTTGCTGCTAGAGGCGAAGGAATATCCAAAACCATTTTCAGTGCCAATATTGAATGGCAAACCTGAACAATGGATGACAATTAATTGGCATCCCATATGGCGTGTACAACTACAGTCTAGCATCCGAGGTAAGTGCGTGCTTCTCATGCTAATCGATGAGGAAGAATTTCTGCAGATATTTTGGTATATGTACGTATACGTATACTCGTATATACTAGAGAATGTTATTGCATAAAGCAATTTGGCAGCCACAAATAGCCGCACAGGGATTGACATGAACATTAGACACCACAAAACTTAGGTTTGAATTAGGTCATTATAAAAAACGCCACCGCTCACCGATATGATGAAACATAATGAAGATTATGTTAAATTTATATGAGTTTCCAAAGTAAACCTGATTTTCTAAACGAAATATTTAAATTTGCTTTTTTACTAAGGTAGGTATACCATTTCAATTAAGATTCTGTCCAAGTCCAAAACAAAGGCAGTAAATTTGGTTTCGGAATTCGGATTTTGATTGCCTGACTTGCAGAGATGAGCTAAGTCGTGATTTTTCAATCACAGGTATACCTGTGACTGTGATTTTTAATTCACGGTGATTCTAACCTGTGATTTTTAACCGTGATTTCAATTTTTTTTATGAAAATCCCAAAAAAAAAAAAAAAAGCAAACATTACAGGTAGCATTTTTAACGTTTGTACTTTCCAAAATACACCTTCTGTATGATACTTACATACGTAGAAAGTACTAATGAAGCTCAAATACGAGTATATTTGAAACAATGGAGCTGATTTTACAAGGAAAACTGTTTTAAGCAAATAGATCCGCGATTTACCAAAGCCATCCCTGATTATACTGGGGAAAACATTATTTTGTCTAAGCGACTCTTGATTTTACGGAAGAAATTTATTATTTCACGGGAAAAGTAACTTTGAAACCCCTTATTCTAGTCAGGGCAACCTGCGATTTCACAGCAAATATTCGGGTGCAAGCCGTGATTCTTCTGGAGCCATACGTTATTGTAAGGGGTAAACAAAACATTAATTTTACCGAACGTGCGTGAATTTCGGTAAAAACAATTCACGTTTACAATTAAACTGTTGCAAAAAAAATTGTTTTATCCAAAATCACAGGTTAAAGGCATAACTACAACGGCCACTTTTTGGAAAAAGTCAAAAAGTGAAAATTTTCAAACTCATTTTTTGACAGTTTTTCTGACCACAAAATTAAAAATAATGATGCAGAAAGCTTATTTTTTGGTTTAAAAAACAATTTTCGTAGTTTTTTCCAAAAACAAATAGCGCTAGAAAGAAATAAAAAAAATTTACTTTTGTAAATTTCCCACTTTTTCACTTTTTAGGTATTGTAGTTATGGCTTAAAAGTCATTTTCAATGCATCTGCGTGAATTCCGGTTAAAATAATTCACTTTTACACTGTTGCAAAATGTTGTTTTGGCCAAAATAAAAGTCATTTTCAATGCATTTTCATGAATTCCGCTTTAAATAATTCACGTTTACATAAGAATTGGTGCAAAAATTATTTTGAACAAAATCAAGGGTTTAAAAAAAATTCTAAACATTTGCGTGAATTCCGGTCAAAACAATTCACGTTTACAAAAGAACTATTGCAAAAGTTGTTTTGGGAAAATCACAGGTTAAAAATAATTCCAAAGCATTTGTGAAGTGAATTCACGTTTACACAAGAACAAGAACGGTTGAAAAGTTGTTTTGGGAAAAATCACAGGTTAAAAATAATTCCAAAGCATTTTTGAAGTGAATTCACGTTTACACAAGAACAAGAACTGTTGCAAAAGTTGTTTTGGGAAAAATGGGAGGTTATAATTTCCAATGCACTTACCGAAGAACTGTTGCAAAAGCTATTTTTTTCCAAAATCAAAGATCAAAAGTAATATTCAATGCATTTTTGTGAATTCTGCTTTAAATAATTTACTTATACATAAGAATTGGTGCAAAAGTTATTTTGAACAAAATCAGGGGTTTAAAAAAATCCTTAACAATGTGTGAATTCCGGTCAAAACAATTCACGTTCACAAAAGAACTATTGCAAAAGTTGTTTTGAAAAATCACAGGTTACAAAAATTGCAAAGCATTTGCGGACCACAATAATATTTTTCCAAGACTAAATTTCTGGGTATATTTATTTGATTAAAGAAAACACATAAATATTTAAAGAAATATTTTTTAACTTGCATTATTTTAAGCGGAATTCACGAAAACGCATTGAAAATGACTTTTGACCTGTGATTTTCTAAAAAATATTTTTTTGCTACAGGTCAAGTGTAAACGTGAATTATTTTCCGCGGAATTCACGAAAACGCATTGAAAATGACTTTTGACCTGTGATTTTGGAAAAAATAACTTTTTGCTACAGGTCAGGTGTAAACGTGAATTATTTTCCGCGGAATTCACGAAAACGCATTGAAAATGACTTTTGACCTGTGATTTTGGAAAAAATAACTTTTTGCTACAGGTCAAGTGTAAACGTGAATTAGGTATTTTCCGCGGAATTCACGAAAACGCATTGAAAATGACTTTTGACCTGTGATTTTGGAAAAAATAACTTTTTGCTACAGGTCAAGTGTAAACGTGAATTATTTTCCGCGGAATTCAGGAAAACGCATTGAAAATTACTTTTGACCTGTGATTTTGGAAAAATAACTTTTTGCTACAGGTCAAGTGTAAACGTGAATTATTTTCCGCGGAATTCACGAAAACGCATTGAAAATGACTTTTGACCTGTGATTTTGGAAAAAATATTTTTTTGCTACAGGTCAAGTGTAAACGTGAATTATTTTCCGCGGAATTCACGAAAACGCATTGAAAATAACTTTTGACCTGTGATTTTGGAAAAAATAACTTTTTGCTACAGGTCAGGTGTAAACGTGAATTATTTTCCGCGGAATTCACGAAAACGCATTAAAAATGACTTTTGAGCTGTGATTTTGGAAAAAATAACTTTTTGCTACAGGTCAAGTGTAAACGTGAATTATTTTTCCCGGAATTCACGAAAACGCATTGAAAATGACTTTTGACCTGTGACATCTACTTTTGACAAACATTTTTGCCTCACTTCTAGTGTAAAGTGTAAACTTAAAACATAGAGATCTTTTTTGATCTATGAGATCACGCCATATCCTAAACGAACTTGTCGAAAATGACATTCGGGGTGAATTCTCTATTTGAGCGAAGTGTAGTAAAATGAAAAGTAAATATACAATTCACGGTTAATGAAATCACAGGTTATTTGAGAACTGTTCACAGGTAGTGATTGTGATTTGTCAATCACAGGTTAAAAATCACAGGTCGTGATTTTTTGCTCATCTCTACTGACTTGTACTGACTTTAAAAGTTCGTGCAGTAGAAATACAAAGCAAAAGGAATATTTCGTACATGTATATCGATTTCTGATATCTGGAATATGTTAGGCTGAATGGTTTTTCCTTACTCCAAGACCCAGAAAGAAAACCATAATTACAAAGTTGTGTATGTCTTTCCATGATGGGTGAAATAGGAAATTGACACTTTTTTCGAGGACACCAAAAGAACTATAGAAATTGAAATTGCATACGAGTAGGTAGGTACCTACAAATGAGTGATGTCCATCAAGGCTGTAAAAATGTTTAAAAAAAAAGTGAATCGAATTTTTCATTTGAAATTCGTCCTTTGACGAATTAACCTATAAGCTATTGGGATGAAAATTCTTGATTCTGGTAAAAGCACAGTATTTACTGTCATTTTCCATCCTTAAAAGTTTTTATAAAAATGAAAAAAAGATGCTTGTGATGGGAAATCTACTTCGACTTATTTGTTCGTGTAACGACCATCTTTATTTTCTACAATCAACATTTATAAATCATTCATTTTACTTAATTAATATTTTACTTGTTCACTTGTTTCACTTTTATAAACCATTCATTTCACTTCAATTAATATTTTTACTTGTGTTTATATAAATCATTCATGAAATACATTCAAACAACTTTACTGTAATACTTTTCATCTTCACTCATGTTATAAAAAGTATAATTTTCTAATACTAAGTATTGTCAAAGAGGCAACACTAATTTTTAGTCCTACACAAAGTGGCATTGTGACATTTCTATAAAGCACTTCCAGTTTTCCAATAAAAAACATATGTTCTAAAAGCTTTTCAAATCCTACAAAAGCTCTTCTGAAATTTGTATAAAAGAGCGACACCGATCAGAACAAATTCAATTCTTCTCAGCGATCTGAGGTGCGAAGTTATCACATAGCGTCCACCAAAGTGACCTGAAAAGGGTTCACCAGTATTGGTGTTATTGCACATTCATATTGTGCGACGTATCACAAGCGTCCACATATGGATTAGCAACCACACCAATACACATTCAACTGAAGTTGCATCTCGGTTGGTGGAGTGTGCGGAGTTTATACTAAGCGCCCACACGAAGCTAATCTGGACAGCATATTTCTTTTGATCGACAAAAGCAACTCGGCTGGTGGAGTGTGCGGAGTTTACACTAAGCGCCCACACAAAGCTTGTCTGGTTAGCTGTCATTTTTTCATTCTTCTTTTTTTCCTTCTTTTTATTTGCCATGGTTGCCACATGAGTTTATATAATAATAATAATGAATAATTTGTAATGACTACCACCCTATCTAGAATTAAGATTTAAATTCAATAAAATTGTTGTTAATTTTTAATACTTTAAATTCATTGTTTTCATTCAAAGGGAAGAATAAAAAATCATTTGCTACACTACCTATTCAACGTGTACTGCGGTCCTCGGACAGCATACAACGTGGTAGAGAGTTTAGCAAAGCAGCGTTGTTTGTAATCGATTTCCTTCAGTGTTATCCACGCCCCAGAAAAGCAGAAATCGTAAAAATCCTAGCCGACAATAACAACATCTCGCCCTCTATATATAATTTCGCTACATTCGTATTTAAAAGAGGTTCATCTATAGCTTTTTCGACAGGCATTTGTTGTTTTCTTTCTTCGAACATTTGACAAAGGCAATAGGCTCGATAACAATATCGATAAAAATATCGTCTTTAGGATCTAAAACTAGTAGTGATTTTTTTTTTTTTTTTTGTTTATATTTGTGTGTGACCAATCAGGGGCGTTCATTTCACGAAAAATGATGTAGTACGAAAAAAAAAAAACTGAGAAACGAACTAGATCTCAAAGAAACTCTTGGGTTTCATTTAAGAATAAATCCTTTCTTCTGGTATCTAACTCGATGAATTTGAAGGTAGTTTTTTAAAATGCATTTTGTGGTAAAGCACTTTTTGAATTTATTTCGAAAATCTGATAAAAAATAAGTTTTTAATTTTTGTATTCACTGATTTTAGTAAAAGTTTTGACAAGTTTTGTCATAACAAATTGATTTTAATACTTAGCAATCTTGAATTTAATAATAATTTCTTAAACTGCATGTCCTCGTATACCTACTTTAAAAAAATAGGCTTTATAGTTTAGTATTTGGTAATGTATGTTTGTATCAATTTTTTTTTTTCAATTTAGGCGTCCCTCAGGGCAGCCATTTTGGTCCAAATTTATTTATTTTATTTATAAATGGACTTCGTCTGTTCTTATTTATGCTGGACGACATTAAGCTTTTCAAAAGTATTAAATGTAGGTACTTTTGACTATTTACTTCTACAAGAAGAATTAATTTTATTTAGGGAATGGTGCAGTAAAAATCGTTTGTTTTTAATTATTCGTTTGATTCCTGTTACTTAAAGTCCCCCAGTTTTCAGACTTAGGAGTTATTCTTAATATTGAGCTTACATTTAATGGTCATTTAAAATACATTATTAAAAAAGCTAATAGTCCTAGGATTCATATGCGATTGTATTCTGAAAGGTACAAAACTCAAATAATAAGGAAAAATTTCCTAATAAAAAAGACGGATTTCTTAAGAAAAAAAAATTTATCTCGGTTATTTATGGAATATTCTCAACAATGTTATACCATTTTGAAAAGAGAATTGAACACACCAACTTTTGCTTTAAAACTGATGCAGCTGAGTTAAAATTTTTGAATGCATTCGGTAGCAGGGTTATTCACGGTTTCGTAACCAAAGAAAAAAATGAGAAAAACTAAGATTTGTAGTCACGGCACATGAAAAACCGTCACAGGGTGACCATTTTTTCGATTTTTTTTCGAATGCTCATAACTCGCAAAATATTTATGGCTGCGATTTTTTTATTATTTTTCTGATAACTGTCACCACCTACCTTATCTACCGTTTTCGTTTCGACGTTTACTTTTGGGACACCCTGTATAAGTGAAGTTATCCTGGATATAATATTTTGATAAGAAAGCAAAAATTTAAAGATTATAAATTCAAAAAAAAGCATACGAATGAAAGATAATATAAAATTCATTGTAGGTAGAATTTATTTTATAAGTAAGAAAAGAAAGAAAAAATGTGAAAGGGATAAGTACCTAAAAACGTAGAGACTAAATTTACCACTTTCTTAATAAAATCAAAATTATTGTGTATTTTATAAAACTCAAACAACAAAAAAGGTTTAAAGAGGAAAAATGTATTAAAACTAAATAGAATATGAAAATAATTTATATTTTATAGGGAAGCTTGAGATAAGAATTAAAATAGCGTAAAAAAATAAAAGTTTGAAAAAATGGGATGAAATAAAATAAAATCAAATCTGCAGATTTTTATTTTCGGCAGAAAATGGGACTTGAAATCCGTTCAGAATGTCAAGCTTGTTGGGAATTCCCTATATAGGGGATCCCAAAAGTAATAATTTAAACAACATATCTCAAATTCATACCATCTTCGATTAAATGAACTTCTTGTGAAATTTCGAAAAATTCCTACTTTGAAACAGTATTTTACTTCCCCTGTTCATAATTGATTTTTGTTTTTACAAACGTTCACTAAAACATTGGTAAATAAGAATAAATTATTTAATCAAAACATTATTTATTTTGTTCGCCATATCGCTACAAATTAGTTAGCAGTATTAATGAAACTCAATTTCTTACTTTTATCTTAGAGCAACACCCTAAAAAATAAATTGTACATTTTGAAACTGGTTTATCATTTTTATAGCTTGCCTAGTTATCACAGTTTTCAAAAAAAGTATAAAAGTTTAGGAAATTGAAGTTAGAACGAAAGATACTATATAATTTGAATTCAACAAAACAAGGCTCTTCAGAGTAAAAAAAAAAAAGAATAAATATAATGCATTTACTTTAGCAAATCAAATAACAAGCAAGCAAACAAGAAAATAAATTAAAACTTATGCAAAACTACTAATTAATTACATGCGAAAATATAGGTAAATCATTAAAATCATTAAAAAAAAACAAAGACACGTCTTGTCTTAGCGAGAACTTTATTACAAGTGATTTTGATAAAATAACATATTTCTCATAACTTAAAACTAACAGTTAATATTTTGACGATTAAGAGAAAGTACATAAGATTTAGGTAACGTTTAAATAAGTCATTCGATTGTACAGTAAGTAAAGAGAGAAATATGATAATGACAAAATATAAAATCAATGCGTACGTAGGTACATAGACATACATAGGTTTGATCGGTTATTCTTTAAATTATAGGAAAGTAAATCAAGAGAACAGGGTGGTCAATATTGTTTAGAATAATTAGTCTCTTGGTCTTAGCACATTTTAAATATAATATTTCTTACAGCTCGACCATCCTGAATATTAATCGTCCTCGATTACATTTTTTCTTTTTAATGATATCAAAAGTAATATTTGAACACAATAATATAAATTGTTTTAAATTTTAAACATAAGTCAAATATTTGTGGTTTACAAATAAAATTCATATAAAATGATGTTATACTTTAAGTATAATAAATATTTATGAAACGTTATACATAAAACGAAATTTGAAATAAATTTTCAAACAAATAATTTTTTTTTTTTCTTTAATTAAAAAAAAAATTAAATAATCTATTAATAGAACATAAATAGAACTTTTTTTTTTAATTAATAATTTAAATAATCTTGTAATAGAACAAAAACAGAAATTATTAATGAGATTAAGCATTGATATATCAGAATAGTTTATAATATTTATTTAAGTTGACACGTAAGGCTTCATGTTTTCTGGACATGCAACTCCTTCATAGGGAATTCTAGAGATCTGCAAGTTTTCCAGATCCTTAATTAAATAACGATCATTCTGTAACCTTTTTACTACCTCAAAGGGGCCTTTGAACTTAGCAAGAAGTTTTTTGTTCAATCCGGGGGTAGTCACTACATTTTTGACCATAACAAAATCTCCCACATTGTAGATATGAGGCATCTTATGATGTTTATCATAATACATTTTATTTGATTCTTGACTCCGAACAGTTTTCTTACTTGCTTGTTCCCTCAACGATTGTAAATCTCGCGGTTCATCAGTTAATATATTTGAATCTAAATATTCTCTTATTTTGTCGTTTACAATCCCCTTTTGCTCAACACCAAAAAGCAATTGACTCGGGCAAAAACCAGTACTCTTATTAACCGTATTATTAAGCGCAAATTCTACTTTAGCTAAAAATTTTGTCCAGTCACCAGGTTCCACCTCACTCTCCTTGGCTAACATTGGAGTAAGACACCGGTTGACACGTTCAACCTGTCCATTTGATTGGGGTGAACTTGTGGCGATCTTTATATGCTTACCGCAATGTTCTTCACAAAACAGAGCAAACTCTTCGGAAGTAAAGCAGCTACCCCTATCCGAAATCAAACGGTTTGGTCTACTGTAGGTAGAAAAATATATTTCTAGGCACTGAATTACTTCCTTGGAACTTGTTGTTTTAACCGCGAACAGCTTAGTGTATTTGGAAAAAGCATCGACAATAAGAAAAATATGTTTCTTGGAATTACGCACAGAACTCGGTAATGGTCCATAATGGTCGACATGAATGGTGTCAAAAGGTTTATCGCCTTTTGGAATGCTGTGTAAAATTGCTTCTTTTTTACCGTATGGTGGAGAGAAGTGCACGCATTTTAGGCAGTTGCTAATATAATTTTTTATTTTGATTTTCATGCCAGGAAACCAATATGTTTTTCGCAGAAAATTATAACACTTTTTAACTCCTAGATGGCATAATGCGTCATGATGTGTTTGTATAACACTTCTCTCCATTTGAGATGGAACATAAAAATAAACTTTTTTGGCAATTTTACGATAAACTAAACCATTAATTAGCTCGTAGGCAGGACTTTCTCTTACTTCCAACATTTTCACAATATTTCTTATGACTGAATCTTTTTGTTGTGATGCTGCAAGGGCATGCTCAAAGGAATCTGACTCAACAATTAAAATATTATGGCAGCGGCTAAGAGCATCGACATGTTTCATCCTTTGACCATCCCTATGCTCAATCACATAATCAAAATCCTGGAGCTCAAGAGCCCATCTTGAGATTCGCGGATTTAAAAGTTTTTTGTTTAAAGTAAGGGTTAGAGATTTGCAGTCTGTGATTATCTTAAACTGTATACCCATGAGGTAAATTTTAAATCTCCTAAGAGCAGACACAATGGCCAACGTCTCCAACTCATATGAGTGGTACTTTGCTTCCTGTGATGTTGTTCGCTTCGAGTAGAAGAAAATGGGGTGAAAATGCTTATCTTCCTGCCGTTGGAGCAACACTGCACCAAATCCCAAACTACTTGCATCGCAGTGCAACTCAGTTTCGGCATTCGGGTTGTAAATACTTAAAATCGGTGCATTTAACAATTTTTGTTTAAGGAGTTCAAAGACAGATAATTCATTTCCACCAAAAACAAATTTTGCATCTTTTTTAAGAAGGTCATATAAGGGTTTCGCAATGGTGGAGAAATCCTTAATGAACTTCCTAAAATAAGAAGTTAAACCTAAAAAGGAATGTAAGTTTTTAATGTTGGAAGGAACAGGAAACTCAGAAATGGCCTTCAACCCACTTATGTTTGGTCCAACACCATTAGCAGAAATCTCATAGCCCAAGTATGTAATCTTATCATACATAAGAAGACACTTATCACACCGCAATTGTAAATTATGTTTCGTTACAACATCCATGACGTTTTTTAAAATTTCAAGGTGCTCTTCTTTTGATTCTGTCGCAACTAGCAAATCGTCAATATAGACCAGCAATTTTCCTGCACTTATAAGATCTTTAAAAAGCGAATTAATATATCGCTGAAACACAGATGGCGCGTTTTTTAAGCCAAACGGCATGCGCAAGTACTCATACTGGCCTAATGGGGTGATAAATGAAGTATACTTCACAGAATCTTCCGACATTTTAACGTGGTGAAAACCACTTTTCAAATCCAACAATGTGAAATACTTTTTGCCACGTAACCTATCCAGGTGATCTTCAATAAGAGGAATAGGAAAATTATCTTTTAATGTCAACTTATTTAACTGACGAAAGTCTATGCAAAGACGTAACTCGCCTGTTTTTTTCTTTGCCAAAACAATCGGCGAAGCATAAGGGGAATTGCTTTCTCTTATTATATTATTTTTTAAAAGTTCATCAAGAATTTTCTGAAGTTCAAGCTTATGGACGTACGGCAATCGCCGAGGAACGCAATTAAAAACACTGTTTTCATTAGTCAACACGATTTTCATTTCAAAATTATCTGTAAAGTTCTTATTTGGAGAAATATTTCGCGTAACTAAACTTCTTACTAATTTCTGGTCTTTGTAATCTAACTTTTCATTAATTTTTGAACAAACCGATTTGTCATTTTCATTTTCATCTGATATATCTATACTCAAAATTTCTTTAATAACCCCTTCACATAAAGAGTCGTTAGAATTATTCTTTTCAATCAAATCGATATTTTGATCTTTCAAAACTAGTTTAACATTACTTTTTTGTAAAAAGTCTCGTCCTAACACTACAGCATTTTGCATCGTATCATTTTTGACAACAAATAAACATAATTTAACGAAATTACTATTAACCTTAATATTACATAAAACGTTACCCAATAAAAGATTGTACCGACGTCATCAGATATGGTGGGACATACCGCTGCTGGACAAAGCTTATGGGACTTCCCGTGTCTATTAATGTCATCGCATGCATGGTTAAACGGACAGGACCAGAGTCGTCTTCTTGGAACCCATACTCAAAAACATTATGAAAGTCCCCCATATAGGAACAGGAAAACATTTGCGTTTCATTTTGTAGCTCTGAATTTTGAACCACAAGAACTGACAGAGACTGTGGACAGTCCTTAACTACATGGCCTTTTTGGCCACAGCGAAAACAGGAACCTTTTTCTCGTTTTGGCTTTGGGCAATTGGTGGAAAGATGCCCAGCTTCATTACAATTGAAGCATTTCGAAATAAACTTTGAACTTGAGCCCGGTGAATTTTTAGAAACTGGTGCTGTTTTGTGGTACACAGACATAGAGGATTGCGGCTCATACTTCATCTTTTCATATTTTCTCAATATGACTTTCAGGTCGGCGATGTTATTTGCCGTTAACAAGATTTGCTTATTAAAAATGGAATCAGGAATACCTTTAATAATATAGCTTATAACGTCCTGCTCTTCGATGTCAACTTGAGAAGCTATTTCTTGCATGTTCAACAAATATTGTTGAAAAGTTTCGTCCTTGCGTTTCTTTCGTCCTCGTAACATATTGTGAACATCAGTGGCAGACGCATGGTCGTGGAACTCAGCCAGCAGGGCTCTTTTTAACTCTTCCCAAGAAATACACGACGTAGATCTTAAAAATAGCTTTGCTGTACCCCGAAGCAATCTTTTGGCATAGACAAAACTCTCTGACTCAGTGAATTTGTAAAGGAGTTTAGCATCCTCAAAACTACTTATCCACTTCTTCACATGATAGTTATCATCTCCAGAAAAGCACGGCATCGTGTTTTCAATATCACGAAATGTTGTGACTGTGGTGACTGTACATTTTTACAGGAGTTACCCAACTCGGCTAACCTCTGTTATAACAAAGCAATTTCCTCTTTTTTCCTAACCATCTCTCGCAAACGTTCTAACCTCTGTGACACAACTCTGTCTTCCTCCACCAATTCTAAACTAACACTTCCATCACCATCATCGTCCACGTTATCATCATCATCGTTTGAGAAAAGCTCCTCCAACCGACCATCATCGAGAAGAGCTATTGCCTCCTCCAAACGTAAAATCAACGCGGCTTTCAATCCCAATATAGGCAAACCCAACTCAGAAAGTTTAGCTTTAAGTTTCGGTACAGTTGCATTTTGTACAAACAAAGCGGCACGAGCACTTGCATTCATCATAAAAAATTTTTTTTGATTTAGGTTGATCAAAATTTCATCAAAGCGCAATATAATTTCTACACATGCACTAAAAGCGAGTCTTTTATTCCACTTCTGAATAATTATAATGCATTTACTTTAGCAAATCAAATAACAAGCAAGCAAACAAGAAAATAAATTAAAACTTATGCAAAACTACTAATTAATTACATGCGAAAATATAGGTAAATCATTAAAATCATTAAAAAAAAACAAAGACACGTCTTGTCTTAGCGAGAACTTTATTACAAGTGATTTTGATAAAATAACATATTTCTCATAACTTAAAACTAACAGTTAATATTTTGACGATTAAGAGAAAGTACATAAGATTTAGGTAACGTTTAAATAAGTCATTCGATTGTACAGTAAGTAAAGAGAGAAATATGATAATGACAAAATATAAAATCAATGCGTACGTAGGTACATAGACATACATAGGTTTGATCGGTTATTCTTTAAATTATAGGAAAGTAAATCAAGAGAACAGGGTGGTCAATATTGTTTAGAATAATTAGTCTTTTGGTCTTAGCACATTTTAAATATAATATTTCTTACATAAAAAACATAGGCTTTTGTTTAAACTAATTTGTAGCGAAATCGCGAGCGAATTTTTTTTTTTTATTTTTATTTGTCAATTGTTCCTAATTGTCTATTACTATTTTAGGGACAGATTTGTAAAAAAAACAGAAATAATTTATGAACAGGGGAAGCAAAATACTGTTTGAAAGTAGGAATTTTTCGAAATTTCACAAGAAGTGCATTTAATCGAAAACCGTAAACATTTAGGATAAACAAGTTGCCAAATTTTAAGAGCCCTTTAAATAGCCTATCAGAATATTTCATTTGAACCATTAATTTTGAGACACCCTATAGATGACAGTAAAAAAAAAGATTTGCAAACATTTTTGGAAAATTTTTATTTTATACATTTTTGACCGTAAATCAAAATGGCGCAAATATCCGCAAAATTTTATTTTTATTCCTTAATTTTGAGTATTATGAGATTCTAAATCCATTCATAACTCGACGTCGGCAGTCGTCGGCAAAGAAGAAATCTACAATTGAAAATTAAAGTTGACTAAATTACATCCCATTAATTGTTATTTTTTTTAAACAATCAGTTTAAAGTACATTCAAAAACAAGTGACGGATTTATAAAGTAGAGATTCTAAAATTTTTATTGATATACAACACTTATAAGGTCTCTTCACAAACTTCTGAGAAAACTAAGTTTAAACTGTTATATAAAATAGGACGAAAAAAAAAATAAAAATTGAAATGTAAGGTTCGAGACTCATTTTAAGTACTTTTATCCAAAATATATTAAAAACAATGTATGCTATCATAATTGCGCACATTTCTATTATGGTAAACAATCATTCCTTTTTTGAAATGATCACATTCGTTAAAACCAATTTTGAGATGGTTTTGGTCGTTTGGTCCCATTGTGCATCGTAAGTAACTCCATCAACCAAGAAATAACTCCCAGGTATGTAAGAAAAACGAAAAATATTGTGATAGAAAAAAAAGGATTTAACAACATGTGTTTTAAATACAGGCCATTATCGCTCCTCAACAACATCAGATATATTCTGTAAGAATTAATTCTCAATAGGATTTAGAATTACTGTTTCAAAAACGGTATTTTTCCGTCATGCAATTTGGCTCTCGTGTAGGACACTCGACTCTGGATCTTTTATTTTTTATTTTATTTTTTATTTTTATTTATTTATTTCGTTATTGCTTAATAACAGTAAGATACAATATCTTATAATTTAGTTATAAGCTAATTTTACTATTAGAGCAAGCATAATTTAATATTAAAATACTTCAAAAAGGATAATTCAATATATAATTCTTCAAAAACTATTAAATCTAAACATTTCATGCTGAATAATATTTTCTTAAATCCTTTCGCATTCTGTTTGTGTTTTGTATTTCTTTAATACATCGAGGTAAAGAGTTCCAAAGGCGTACCGAGTTTACGAAAAATTGGCGCTCCGATGTTAAAAATGAATATCGAGGATGAATTAAATGATGAGATCGATTTGAGGCTGCAAATCTTATTTTTTCAAAACAGTAATGAGGTTTGTGTGTTAACAATATATTGGAGAGCAAGATCAAAGAGCGAAACTTTAAGTAATTTTCAAAAGACATATCCAACAATCGTGATTCGAGACCGGCCAACCTATCATATTTACGAAGTCCATAAACATAACGTACTGCACTATTGAACGCGACATTCAGCTTACGTTTACTTACATAGTTGCAATTACAATAAATTTCGCACCCATAGACTAAAATTGGTATTATCAAAGTCTTCACAAGAAAAAGACGTGTTTTAACAGGTGTAAACGACTGAGTTACCCATAAAGTACGCAGAGCCCCATACACTTTACCCACGAGTGAATTAATATGGTTATCCCAAGTTAAGTAACGATTAAATGTAACGCCGAGATTTTTTGCAGTTTCTACGTAAGTAATGGGCACAGTGTCCAAAACAATCGAAGGAAAATAGTTAACATCAAGATTTTTTCCTGATATTACCAGACTCTTAGATTTTGTTGGGTTTAAAATAAGACAATTCAACTTGGACCAATTTACAATTTTCTCAATATCTTCATTAACACAAAGAACTGCGTGTTCAATTAACCCAAGGGGACAGCTTATATACATTTGGACGTCATCAGCATACATATGGATGGAGCAGTTTTTAATGATGGATGGAAGTTCATTCACATACATAGAAAAAAGTAGAGGACCAAGTATTGAGCCCTGAGGGACACCGGAAACGTTAGGCAAGAAATCAGATAATCTATCTCTAATTTGGACAGCTTGTTTTCTGTTACACAGATAGGAATAGATGAGTCTAGTGGCATTTAATGAAAAATTGAAATTTTGCAAAAGCTTCCAACACAAATTAACGTGATTGACTGAGTCAAAAGCCTTTGAAAAATCAAGGAGCACCAAAAACGTGACTTCATCCTTATCCAACTTTTGCCTTATATCTTCAGTGACGCTTAGGAGTGCCGTGATACAGCTGTGCTTTTCGCGAAAACCCGATTGTTTTGGAGTAAGCAACGTATTGTCTGTAAGAAAAGAACTAATTTGTTTTTGCAGAATTCTTTCGAAGGCCTTTGACAGGAATGGTAATACTGCGATAGGCCTAAATTCATCACCTTTGGCATTTTTCGGAAGAGGGATGATTTTAGCTAACTTCCAGCCACTCGGATACACACCAGACATAAGAATGTTGTTGAAAATGCATGTAAGAAAAGGTAGGACAATTGGCAAGATTATTTTTAAAAACTTAGGGTGAATTTCGTCCAACCCGACTGCATTTGACTTGATAGAGAGTATACTCTCGACAACATCAACACTATCTACTGAATGAAAACCGAAACCAGATTCATTTGATTCTACAACATTAGCAAATGGATTTATGCTTAAAGGTAAGTTTTGTGAAGGTAAAGAAACGAAAGTTTTGTTGAGAACATTACCATCCGCATCTTCTACTGTGCAGCCTTTTGATTTTCCAATGCCAATTTTTTTAAGGTTGGTCCACAACTGACGTCCGTTTAAGGAAGTACTAAGCTTGTCAGTGTACATTAATTTTTTGGCCGATCGTATTTCCATTATAACTCTATTCCTAAGGGAGCAATATATACGCCTTAACTCATTTAGTCTGTACCGTTTCCAATCTTTATAGGCATCATCCCGTTTCTGCATTAAAATTCGTATATTGTTGGTGAACCATGGTTTTTCGCAGGGTTTAAAGAGCTTGGTAATTAAAGGTATATGAGTATCAAATAAAGTTTTAATGTTGTCGTTTAAGAAGTTTAACTGTTCATTTGATGAAGACATATAAAATATACGATCCCAATTTTTCGCTCTAGTATCCTCTTCCAAACGCTGAATATTTATATTATTAAAATCCCGATATGTGACTTTTTTAAAAGAGTAATCAAAATTGAATTTCAAAGTTAAAAAAATTAGGTCATGTCGAGAAAAAACAGGTGCAGAAAGCTGGTCATACAAAGCTACGTCACTTTTGTTGGAGACAAAAAACAAGTCTAATAGTGTTGAATCAGTAAGCGAAAAATGTGTTGGAACATTAGCATTAACTGGTCTCAAGTTCAAAGTTTGCATGTTATGAGAAAGGATATTTGGTTTCAAAAGGTTACAATTAAAATCACCACAGAGAACAATATTAGGGGAAGCCAGCAAGATATCTTCCAAAAATGTGAAGAAGGGTGAGAGATCTATATTCCTATTTGGCCGATATATTGCACCTAAAAGCAGACTATCCTCATTGCCAACTATTTCCACAAACAAATACTCAACACTACTGAGAGAATCTGATGAGCATTTAAGTCTGCACTTAACACTCGCTTTAACATATATTGCTACACCACCCCCAATACGATCCTTTCTATTAACTCGAAATAACTTATAGCCCTCTAAGCTACAAACCTCATCGTTAAATTCATCCTTAAACCAAGTTTCTGTAACGCAGATTACATCAACATCAGATTCGATAAAAAGATCACGAAACTCATCGATTTTTGGTAATAAGCTTTGCGCATTTATATGACAAATGCGAAGACCGCATTTCTGTTTACATAGAACTCTAACCATAGAGTGCAATGTTCTGCTATTAATCATTTTTCAATATGGCAACAAAAGGAATGGAAAAGATTTAAAAAAAAAAGAAAAAAAAGTAAATGTAATAAAAGTAATTTAAGTTATAAGTAATTTAAATGATGAGAAAAAAAATGAAGAAAGTTTATTAATTTGAATGAAAATTGAAAAAGAAAAGTTAATTAGGTATTAATAAATTGTAGAAAAAAGAAAAAAAAGTTTATTTACGAATTCAAAATATACAAAGAAAAACAATAATATTAATTTTCATTTAAATCTGCTGATCTGGTAACGTTATCGAGTCCCTCGATGCATTTAACTAACACAGCTGTGTCTTCAGTTTGGCGTTTGACATAAACAATTCCTCTTGAGGTGAATACGGAAGAAAGTTGTTTACATTTTTTTAGTTCAAGTGCACGCTTTAATATTGTTCTGTTGAGATATGACAAGCTTTCTCGAATATGGATAAGAGGCGAAGAGGAGGTAGAGGTACCTTTACCATCAATAGCGAGGTGAATATCATTTAAGCAAAGTTGTTTTTTATTATTTTTCCGATAGTTCGCTAGGGAGGTTAAAACATAGTTTTTATCGTAAGGCGAGTTGAATTTGATCTTTATCGCGGAGTTGCTTGACTTTAGTTTAGGACGAGTGCGGTAAATATTAGTTATTGTTGGTGGTTTAATACTAATTACGTTGCATATTAAATTGAAGATTGATTTTAGATTTTCATTAGGCAAACATGGAATGCCGAAAATAAAAGCATCTTTCGCAACCACTCGGTTTTCATAAGAGTCAAATGATTGTTTCATTTTTCTTAATTCGTCGGTAGTGTTACTAAATTGTGTGTTTATGTTTTTGAGTTCACTAGATTTTTCGGCAAGCAATGTTTTTGTTTTTTCGCACTCGGAAGTTACGTTATATAGTGACAATTTCAAGTTGTTAACTTCTGTGGTAAGTGAAACAATTTCTGTTTGAATATTAGGCTGTGATGATTCTAATTGAACCACTCTATTGTTTATATCACTGATGTTTTTTTGCAGGTCTTTTATTTCGCGCCCTAATTCGTCGGTAATTTTTTTTTCGGACTCATTCATTTTCTTAGTTAAAAGTGAAACAATGAACTCACTTTGTTGTTTTAGCTTCTCAGTTATCCAGATTTTATCCATTGTTTTTTGGGATTATTTTTATATTGATTTTTGTGAAGGGGATAAAGGGGATAGGGGCGAGTCGAAGCGAGACTTGTTAGCACCAGAAATGGGTCACTTTGCTGAATTAGATGGCAATTGTGTGCGTTATAATTTTAAACAGTTGTAAGAGTGTGTAAGAGTGAGTGATTACACATAAAAAAAAAAAAAAGATGTGTTAGTGCCAGATAAAATTTTAGTTTAAGAGAACTTAATGTATGTATGTAATATATAAGTTTGCACAAAGAAAGCATAAAAAATGTGTAAATGAAAATATAACCACTTTTATTTTTGCTTTTAAAGGCCAAAACTTAATCACAATTCACTGACAAATTAAAGGAAATCAATTAATGTATGTCAACTTAAGATTTAAACTGGTTTTAATTTTAGTTTAAATGCGTTTACGGTCAAAAAGAATTTAACAATATCACCAGAATCAGAAACACGTCTACTCAGCAGCTCATTCTATTAGGATCGGTTGTTGAAATATCATTCAGACGAAAAGTCGCTTAAAAAACTTAAAAGCAATCGCATCGCATAGTGTGTGTGGATACTGTTAAAGCTCAGAAAATTTGGATTTTTCATAATTAACATTTTTCCTTTTCAGAATTTAGTTCTAATAAATTCTAAGTTATCAATTGCTTCTTTTCAAAATAATTAGTCGTGTTCAAGAAAGTATTACATAGGTAAGCAAAATAGAAAATAAAACCGAAACCAATGATTTAGGAACTAAAATACTTTCAGAAGGATTTCTGTTGATATCATCAAATCAGTTCCTGTCAATTTTATGAAACTTCATCATTTGTAAAGATATCTTAAGTATGTACCGAAGATGAAAGTTCATGGTTTTTATTACATAATTGCGCATAATAAATAATTCACAGCCTTCAAAATTTCTTTCTAATGGTGTACTTTGAAAACAACAACAAGCGAAGATACCTCACAAATAGTTGTCCAACTATTTTCATTTTATTTTTTTTTCTTATGTTTAATGTAATAACTTTCCAAGGTGCCTGAGGGAAAGTTTTTACATTTTCATCTTTTTCCCTTAAAAAACAAAAAAAAAAAACAACATTGCATTATCAATAAAATACCATTCCCTAAAGCACAATATTTTATCCTTAAAACAAAATCTAATTCCAAGTGCACACTATACCTCTATTATTCACTCTCAAAGCACACAATTTTCTTCTATCTTTACTAAAACATTTATTGTGCCATAACCATATCAAACCACCAAACCAAAACCACAACAAAGTGAGCACACCTCAATTACCCCCAGCACTCCTAATAGTCTTTAAATGGTTGCTTACGATGAAAAGGGGCCAACTTGAAACTAAAGTAGATACCTAGATACAACATGCAAGCCACGCAAAATGCAAACATTGCTAACCGCACCTTTGTTTAAACAGCAAGGACTTGGCCACAACGGCTTCGTGGTTACTTTAGTGGCATAATTACACCCCATAATACAATATTCTGCCGAAAAAGGAAAAACCTTAGGTAGACATTTGCAAAATAGCACCTAGAGCTAGCAGCATAATAATAAGCACAAGCACACCTTGCCCTCATTTATACAGACACGTCTCATTAGGACAAAATATAGTCGGAAAATCGTTTCTGCTTCTGGTCACCACCGTATGCTGATGACAGTTTCGCGATTCAAAGCCATCATCTAACTTTTGTCGGAAGTAGTGGCTGTTTTAGCTAGTTAACACCTTTTGCGTTCTTGCCTTTCATTTAGCTGACCAAAATATTCAAAGAAAATTAGGTGAATTTCAGAAGATGTTGTAAGGAAAACACACAGGCCATAAGAAAACAAGAGACTCAGGATTATTTCGAATAAACGTTTTTTTTTTTTTTTTTTTCTTGAAAATGGAACTTATTTTGTTATATGTATCTATTATTGCCTTTACTGGCTCAATTCGCTCCGATTTTGAGGATCAGGTAACCCCATTTACTGTAGTAGCCGTCGCCTCGGTCGTCGGGAAATCAGAATGCCTGAGAAGTTTTTGGAAGAAAGAGAACATAATTTGAATTAGTGCTATAAAAACATATATAGAATTTAAAGTTTATGAATAATAGGTTCAATCCATACGCTGACGAATTCTTTCTCGACATACAGAAGGTTTCACCCCGGGTGGAGTGGTATAGGTTCTTCGAGCTCTCTTCGTAGCCTGTTTACATACCAACTTCTGTCGTTTTTAAAGCATTCCGCTGGTTGTGTTACTAAGTTCATGGGTTTTGATGAAGTTGCTGAAATTCGACTGAATTGATGTTGCTTAAAATAAGTCCACTGTTGACAGTCATTCTCGAATAGTTTGGTTTCGGTTAAGAATCCAACTAGTCAGCTATCGCCTTGTCATTAGTGTTGATAGTTGCATCCATTCAAAGGTTTCAATGGTTCTTATATTTTTCCTTACAAAAATCACTGACAAGTTGTCGCTAGTGTAAATGGACATTTAAAAGTATACAATCATTCTTTTTTCGCATTACAATTGTGTAATCCCTAAATTAGGGTATAGTAATTATGCCCTGGACTGAACAGCAAAAGGTTTTTATGAAGAAAGAATAAAATTTTCTTTTTTTTTTATTTTTATTGTCGAATGAAAAATCATCCCGAAAAAAACAATTTACATATTTATAATTGGAGTATTTTTCGTATTTTTTTTTAATTAGGTAGGTTTATAATAAAACACTTCTATACCTAATTATAAAACTCGTACAGGAATTCCAAATATAATTCCATACGAATTACTAGATAACGTATTTTTTTCTTAATCGATTTTTTTTAAACGTAGAAAAATATATTTTATTTAAATGTCAAAATGAAAAAAATAATCAATTTTTTCCAAAAGCGATTTTAGTTATTTATTTTTTTGGAGGAAAGTTATTCATTAATCGACCTCTCGAATTTTGTGTAAGATATTTCGTATTAAACATTTTTAAATTATGTAGGTACATCTTGGTTTCTTTTTTATTTTCGATCAAACATATTTAAGACCCGTTTGCTGACACAAAACATAAGTTGAGCTAAAAGAAAGTCCCAAGATGGAATTTGAAAAATTATTTGAGAAAGTTTTCTCATTTTTATACAGTAAAAAGTTAGTACCGCCATATTCAAAGGAAAGGTCGTGAGAATCTTCTTAAAAAACACAGTGGATCTACTGATTCTATACACAATATTAATCCAAACATGATTTTACAAAAAAAAAAATAAAATATGTATATTAAATTTTAAATTTAAATTAGCGGGTCTTAATTTCGATACCTTCCCTCATCAAAAATGACTTTTTGATGAGGAACTATACTATGAGTTATGCGCCACGTTTTGGCCTGGGGTTGGCTGCCGTAAGCAACAGAACGTCCACACAGTAGATTTCGCTTAGTTTGACTGAATTTAGCACACTGGTCCAACTTGAACTTGATCCATTTTTGTTACGGTAGCCTACTTCATAGAAAAATATTTAAAATCAAAGACAACCATTCTTTGATTTTAATTATTTTTCTATGAAGTAGGCTACTGTTTTCTTCCGATTTTTTGTCTGAAAAAATAAAAAAAATAAATTAAACGACACAATTTTTTCAAACCTTTATTTTTTGTGACCATGACAATGTTTTAAGCACCACTTACCATTGTATGATCCAATAAAATACACGAATAAATTACATACATACATAAAAAATGTATTCTTACGGGAAGGTATCGATTTGAAGAAGAAGAAGAAGAAGAAGAAGAAGAAGAAGAAGAAGAAGAAGAAGAAGAAGAAGAAGAAGAATAAGAAGAAGAAGAAGAAGAAAAAGAAGAAGAAGAAGAAGAAGAAGAAGAAGAAGAATAAGAAGAAGAAGAAGAAGAAAAAGAAGAAGAAGAAGAAGAAGAAGAAGAAGAAGAAGAAGAAGAAGAAGAAGAAGAAGAAGAAGAAGAAGAAGAAGAAGAAGAAGAAGAAGAAGAAGAAGAAGAAGAAGAAGAAGAAGAAGAAGAAGAAGAAGAAGAAGAAGAAGAAGAAGAAGAAGAAGAAGAAGAAGAAGAAGAAGAAGAAGAAGAAGATGAAGAAGAAGATGAAGAAGAAGAAGAAGAAGAAGAAGAAGAAGAAGAAGAAGAAGAAGAAGAATTGTGCAATTAACACGTGGTAGAAGTGAAACCTTAAAAAATCATTTTTCTAGCAAAAAAAAAATAAAATAGAAAAAATCTACCTATTTTAATTCTATCACCTTCAAATCCATGTTTTTTATATGACAACCTATATAAATTTTATATCATCTGAAAGCTAGTTGTCTCAGCTCGATGAAATTTCATCCAAAAAGCAAAAAAAAAAAACATTTATTTTTATGTTCTCATGCTATTAAATCAATTTTTTTGTTTGACAACCTATAAAAAATTGTATACCATGTGAAAGCTTATTGTTTCACCTTGTATATTGATGTATAAATCTTATTTCAAAGATGTCTCAAATTTGTATGTGCACTAGATCAAAAGATATAACGTGTGTTGGAAAAGAACATCTTTTTACCGTTATCTCCGAATTTGGAACATGAAAATAATTGAAATTTTGTACAATTATAATTTATTTAATTACCTATCTACAGTACAAATTTCATTTATCTATCTATTTAAACAAAAAAGTTATAACAAGTTGAAGTCGTGTCGCGTTTTCGTTTCATCTTGTTTCAAATCACTACGATACTAAAGAAGTTTTCACTTTCTCGGGGCCCCTGAGAAAATGAATTTGGACTATCATTTTGAAAAAAATATCAAATCTTCCGTCCAAGTTCAAGTTCAAAATTCTAATAACAAACTTAAGACAAAACGTTTCATTTCAATGTAAGCCCTGTTCCTTTGGGAGCTGGCAAAGTACTACTAGTAGTTTACTAGCGATTTCCAAGACAGTAGATGATAGTACTAGATTAACCAAAACCTCTACTATTAGAAGACTACCACTTCCAATAGAACAGGGCTGTAGATGAAAAACAAAATGCACGCCTCGATCTCACGAACTTTTTCTTAAGTATATCAATAAAAACAAAATTAATTCGTTCTTCAAATCAAACAAAATAACAACATCTAGAATAAATTTCAGCAATTTGATTTCTTTTATTAGGGCGCGTTTTTAGAAAAAATCAAAATCGTTAGAAATCGCTATAAACATTTTTCGGAAAAAAAAAAATATTTTAAGTAAAATTGATATGAAATTTTGCAGAAATTTTCTAAAATTTGACTATTCAAATAAAATAAAAAAAAAAATCATGTGTGCAATTTACACGTGTTAGAAGTGAAGCCTTAAAAAATCATTTTTCTTGCAAAGAAAATCGAAAACACCTACCTTTTTTTATTCCAACAACCTATAACAAATTTTATATCACCTTTTATATGACGCTTCAATAATGTATGTATCTACCATGCCTACCAAAAAAGTAAGAATTTTTTAAAGGGAATAAATCCATCTCATCTTTTTGTTGGCAAAACGCAAATAACTGCACAACTTCTTTATTTGATGGTTCTAATAATGTGGTTAGGCTAAACTAACGTTAGTCTTAAAATTTGAAAATTTACACTTTTCAAACAACCTGTAATATAGCTGAGCGCCATTGCTATATTAAAATAAAAAATTAAAATTAATCAGTAGGAAGAAGGAAATAAGGCCAGGATTTGTTTCTCTCTTTAAACTATTGTTTTTTAAAATCACTTGTATATATGATTTCTATTAGAAAATCGTTTTTTTTTTCTTTCTTTTGTATAGAGACAAGATTTACATCAAAATGTAATTTTAGGAATATTAAGGACTTATTGCTTCTTTTAATTGGTGATTCAATTTTGCTTTTGAGTTGAAGAAGAAGAGACCGGAAAAAACCAAGGGGCTCTCCCTGCTAAATACAGGAAGATATATACAAAATTGAAATTGTTTTTGTTGATGTTTGCTTTCCTCTGTTAGATACTTACCAATAATTTTTTTGTTTTACGAAATAACTGATAAATACATAAATTATTCGCATGTTTGTTTGAGCAAAATTTTTGATTTAAAACGGGTTTTTAAAGTTTGGTGGATTGTAAATCCGTTCGTATTTTGAAACATCAATATATCCGCAAAATGTGTTCGAATACGAACAGCGAAAATTCGAAAATTCCACTGAACAAAATGGTCCTTTTTAATCATCAAATTGACGCAGAAAACAGAAATGTTCTTAAGTCCTAAGTAACAAAGTGTTTAAATTGGTAGAAAGTGTGAAAAATCAGTTTATATAAATTGCGAGCGTAAGCGAGCAAAGAATTTTTTTTAAGAAATAAAGACAATGTTCGTTTAGCTTTTAAATCATCAAATATCTTAAGAAGTTCATTGTTTTCAAATTTAAAAGGTGAATTTTCGAAAAGTGAAAGATCAAATATTATCTATAAGATAAAATGTCTAGGTGACGGAATAAACCAATGTCCTTCCGTTTATGTAGGAACTTCTATGCAAAAGCTTAAAAATCGTTTAGCTGGTCACAGATCAGACATAAATAGCGGACACTCACAAAAAACAGCATTGGCTTTACATTGTATAGATGAAGGACATAGGCCAGACTTTAACAATGTTGACATTTTACAGACAGAAAAACACTATAGTAAACGTATGTTATTAGAAATGTTGCACATTTTAAATACTAATAATACTGTTAATAGGCGATCAGATTGCGAAGGACTGAGCAATATCTATAGCCAGTTTGTCCATAGAAATATTTTAGGCTAAATTTTATATTTGACCTGATTTCTGAAGATCATGTTTGATTTTGAAAGTCAAATTTTGATTTTTGTATCAAATGTGAAATTTAGATTTCATTATTTTGAAATTTGATAAATTGAAACGTCTTTTTTAAGGCTTCAATTTTTGAATTTTAAAATATTTACAAAAATATAAGAAATAAAAAAGAGATACCAGAAAATTTACCAAAACAAATTTTAAGAAATATCTTAAAATTTATTATTTTATAATATTGTAAGTATAGATTTTAATTTAGATTTTTTTAGTATTTTTAGAAAAAAATTTTTACTTTAGAGTCCTGAAGAAGGGTGTAATCACGCCCGAAACGTCGACGAAATATTAAAATTATCAAGACAGACCTACAGCCCACTTAGGATCATAATTTTAAAAATGTATTCATTTCATTGAGTTTTAAATTTAATTGTGAATTTTAAAAGCAAAATTTTAGATAATCCAAGTTGCTTGGCAAACTGGATTATCTGCTTCACTTGAGATAAAAAAAAAAACAAACAATAACCTTAAATTGTTTAATTTATTTTTTCTTTCCTACTTTTGCAAAAAGTGGACAATGTATGCTTCGACTCATCTCAATGCAATTATGGAAATCGAGTGGAAACAAGCCAATTTCAATTATTTGATTGTTTTGAATAAAGAGAAGAGACATGGTTTTTCGGATTTTATTATTTCTGAGACATTTTCATTAAGCGCCCGCGGGGCCCTTCTAAGCGCGGGGCCGTGTGCGGGGGCACACTCCGCACACCCCTTCCGCCGCCTCTGCATATAACCAGAATACCTACCTCTTTTATTAAAGTTTTGTTTTTTTTTTTCAAAAACTAAATTATTTAAATGCAATTCAAAAAAACGTTATGTTCTTCAACGATGCACTCCTTGAAGAACTCATATATTCGAAATTTTGAAATTTTTGAAAAGGCACAAATTTTCAAACGTTAACTTATAGAAAATAAGATCATATTTCCTATTTCGTAGAAAAATGTAAGATCAGTAGCTTAACGCAGACAATTTATAGGATGTTCTAAGAAAACTGGGGTTCTTGACACTTGAAGTTGGGAAATTTTTAAAGTAAGAGATTTAATGGGATTAAGTACCTATCTACAGTTTTTTGATTTATGACAAAATAAAAGTGTGTTCAAATTTCAGCGAAGTTGGAGTTATTCCTAGGTAGAAGTTCAAATACCCGGGATTTATTTACTGAAAAACTAGACCATATAAAAAATTCGAAAAGAGGGCTTTCCCTCCAGCACTTCCATACAACTCATTATATTAGATAATGTTTTTCAAACTAATTTTTCAACAACTCTCTTCAATAGAAAAATGTGATAACTCAAATATTAACCTATTCTCACTTCCTTCACTAAGAAAACCTTTTGAAAAAATTCACCTGTTAAAGAGCTAAATTATAAAAAATTGTCTTCCACTCGTCATAAGATAATAGACCCTTTCCATAGGATTAGACCGGAAGATGCCATTTAATATGCAAGGAAGATTGCGAGCGATTTACTATTACAAGTTGGAATGATTCATAAGCTGGTGGATAATAATCATCCTGTGAGGAAAAGACGGTAGGTGGTAGTTAAGCCAAAAACAGAAGAAAATCATTTAACGTGCCAAATATGCAGGCAACGTATACCAACGAACGTCTGTGTGCGGCAAACCTTCTTATTTGATATTCGGCTAAGAAGACTTTTTCTTTTTGCTTTTTGTGAGTATCATAAGTACACCACGTTTAACCCATGACGTACGTGCCAACAGGTGTAAATGGTTCTATTAAGGGATTTAAAGACGATCGGGCAGATGTCTTGTTCTGTTGATTTTCTTTCGGGATACCTAGGTTTCTCAGGTGTTAACATCGATGTCTAGCATGTGGAAATATTCTTTGAGAGAGGATGGGGGAGGAGGCGATTTTGGAAATTGAATGGAATGTCACTCAAGTCGGAGCCATAAACGAACCGGAACAGTGCTCGTTAGTCATGGAATTCGTAAAGCTATATAGGAACTTGGATGCAATACAGAGGAGTCAAAGTGTGCTGTCAATCTGCCAGTAAATGCAATAAAAGGATTCTTCTTAGAATACTCTTATTTTTTTGCTTTCACTTTGAGGGTAATCCAAAGACGATTTGAAAATACTTTATTGTTCGTAATTGCTATTTTGCGAGCAATTTATTTTGAAAAATTACAAAAGATAAGATAAAGATGGTTCTCCGTTTAAAATACAGCTATATTATGTCAACCATGACGATGATAGAAATTTTAAAGCTATTTAAAAAAAGAGTATGAAAAATACAAAAGGACTTTGAGCACTTATCTAGATGTTTTTGAAGGGATTGATACAAGTGGATGATATGAAATTTGTATCAATGAGTTTATAGTGCATCCGGTAAACTAGTATAAAAATCAATAAATACAAAAAAATGTTACTCTCATGAAACTTAGCAGAAAGTTTGCTTTTTTGGAATAAGAACCAAGGATCAAAAGAGTCTCTAAACAAAATTGGGTGTAAGGGTTTTTTTTTTCGCTCCCGCACCACATTTTGACCGCCACACAACGTCCGCACCATTATCAGACATATTGCGCCGCAACACCGCTGCACCACGTCCATCCCATGATCAAACATTTCTAAACCACCGCTGCACCACGTCCGCACCGTTTCGTTTTGAAAAAAAAAAAAATGAACAAATATGAAAAAAGTTAACTGAACCACCGCCGCACCACGACTGCACCACGTCCGCACCATTTCACTTTGTATGAACAAAATCAGCGCACCGCACCGCCGCACGACGACTGCACAACGTCCGCACAATTCCATTTTGAATGACAAATTCGGTGCACCACCGCCGCATCACGTATGCACTATGATCAAAAATTCTATTCTCGTACTTATACAAATGTTTAAGTCGTCTTCAAAGTTATTTTGACTTAAGTAACAAATTTTCAAACGTCAAACGACGGTGGTGCAGCTGTTTTGCGGCGGTCAAGATATTTTTTGAAGTTATACTTCTTATGGGAAGGTGAGTATGAAAATTTACTTTTTGACAAGAATGTCAAAGGGATTATGACGCGATCACCCTGGGTAGCAGGGCTGTCGTTTCACCTTTAGAGTAGGCAGTACTTTAGTATTTAAAAATGCAGTACGCCGCAGTACGGCAAACATAAAACACACAACACGTTGCAAGTTACATGTTTCATGTGGCAAAATGCATGTGGCAAGTTGTATGTGGCAAGTTGCATGTGGCAAGTTGCATGTGGCAAGTTGTATGTGGCAAGTTGAGTGTGGCAAGTTGTATGTGGCAAGTTGCATGTGGCAAGTTGCATGTGGCAAGTTGTATGTGGCAAGCTGCGTGTGGCAAGTTGCATTTGGCAAGCTGCATGTGGCAAGTTGCATGTGGTAATTTCCATGTGGCAAGTTGCCAGGGTTGTAAAAAGCTCACATTTCAGCTCAGCTCACAGCTCAGCTCAAATTTGAGCTAGCCCCCAACTTCCAATGCCTATATCTCGGAATTTTGAAGAAAATGAAAAAAAAATGTTTTGATGCCAAAAGGTAGCGGGGACTCTAACCTACATTTGGGTACAACTCTCATCCCTGTAGGTCCAAGCGTTCTCAAACCGGGAGAACTTAAAATTAAAAAAAAAATAGGCACGATTCTGATAAAATATGCATGATGTGGCGGTTTAACATGGAAGGCGATTTTTTAAAAATCTGATAATGTGCAAAGCGTAGGCCCATGACACAAGCTATCATTTAGCATCACTCCCAAAAATTGCTCTCAAGAGGTTTAGCTTCCAGATTTTTCGAAAAAAAATTTTACCCCAACTTTCAAAGGCGATTTTCTCGGAATTTTGAAAAAAATCGAAAAACCGGATTATACCACTATCGGGTAGCTGAGAATATAAGCTTTCATATGGCACCACTCCCCTGTCTCTAGATCAAAGCGTTCCAACGCCTATATCGCGGAACTTTGAAGAAAATGAAAAAAATTTTTTTGATGCCAAAAGGTAGCGGGGACTCTAACCTACATTTGGGTACAACTCTCATCCCTGTAGGTCCACGCGTTCTCAAACCGGGAGAACTTAAAAGTAAAAAAAAAAATAGGCACGATTCTGAAAAAATAGGCATGATGTGGCGGTTTAACATGGAAGGCGATTTTTTAAAAATCTAATAATGTGCAAAGCGTAGGCCCATGACACAAGCTATCATTTGGCATCACTCCCAAAATTTTCGAAAAAAAAATTTACCCCAACTTTCAAAACCGATTTTCTCGGAATTTTAAAAAAAGTCGAAAAACCGGATTATACCACTATCGGGTAGCTGAGAATATAAGCTTTCATATGGCACCACTCCCCTGTCTCTAGATCAAAGCGTTCCAACGCCTATATCGCGGAATTTTGAAGAAAATGAAAAAAATTTTTTTGATGCCAAAAGGTAGCGGGGACTCTAACCTATATTTGGGTACAACTCCCATCCCTGTAGGTGCACGCGTTCTCAAACCGGGAGAACTTAAAAGTAAAAAAAAAATAGGCACGATTCTGATGAAATAGGCATGATGTGGCGGTTTAACATGGAAGGCGATTTTTTTAAAATCTAATAATGTGCAAAGCGTAGGCCCATGACACAAGCTATCATTTGGCATCGCTCCCAAAAATTGCTCTCAAGCGGTTTAGCTTCAAGGAGCGTTCAAAGATTCGGGGATTTTTCGAAAAAAAAAATTTACCCCAACTTTCAAACGTGATTTTCTCGGAATTTTGAAAAAAGTCGAAAAACCGGATTGTACCGGAATTTTTTTTATGATAAAAAAAGAAATATTTTACTAAAAAAAAATAGAAATATATTTACTATTAAAAAAACCAAGAAAAAAGATCACGAAAAATTATCTGTTTTATTTATAAAAATATCCATGTGTTAAAATAATTCCATTAATAACTAGAACCAAACATCTTAAGCTATGGTGTTTTATAAAAGTTTAAAATATCTTCATATTTCATTATACTTTCCAAATAAAAATCAATGTATCCTTTCACCCATCACAGCTCAGCTCAGCTCACTTTACCTTAGCTCACCCAACAGCTCATCTCAACCATCAGCTCAGCTCAACCATCAGCTCAGCTCACTTTCAGCTCAGCTCAACTGAGCTGAGCTATGGTACATAGCTCAAAAGTGAGCTAGCTCAAAATTTGAGCTGAGCTGTGAGCTGAGCTCAGCTAACTTTTGAGCTTTGTAGCAACCCTGCAAGTTAAATATTGCTACTACTAGTGCTGAAGCACACACAATTCTCATAAAATTACCATATCGCACATTTAATGCGCAATTTATTTACTTTCGTTAACCATATACCGTACGTTCTGAACCGCACAACATGAAAAAATTTCACAGAATAAATTGAAAACTACATGGACGCAAGGAGGATGAAAGAATTAATTTATTGTTCACTTAATAAAAATGTAAAAAAACTAAGGCCCATTTGCTGAAACGAGTCTTAAATATTTATGTGAAACATAAACCTTTAAGTTCTACATAATGGTTTGCACGAACTTCAAATTGTGTCATAAATTCCTTTAAGTTTAACATAACTTAGGTGGAAGAAATTGTAGAACTTAAGCAGTTTATGTTTTACCTAAGCAAATTTATTTTACAAAATACGAGGGAATATAGCTTAAAAAATGCAACGGGTAGTAAAAAAGATTACTTAAAATTGAACTTAACTTACTTGCAAACATATTTTCCATATTAATCATCCGTGGAGGGTAAAATTTTCTATACAAGATTTTGCAGCACACAAATTTGACAGTTTATCCAACTTATTCACAATTTTAGGTTTATGTGACGTTTTTAATTTTATTCTTGTGTCAAATAAAAATTTTTAAATTTTCGAAATATTACACTCAAAAAATTTTCCTGGTAGGCAAAATCTGGTAGAAAATACCAGGCAAAAAACTGGTACAATAGTCCAGATTTCGTGGTAAATAGCTCCAGATTTCCTGGTAAAAATCAAAAAACCAGAAATCTGGTAGAATCTACCAAGAACCAGGAGAAATTTTTTTTAACCAGATTTCCTGGTAGAAAAAAACCAGGAAAAAACATGGTAAAATACTCCAGATTTCGTGGTAAATAACTCCAGATTTCCTGGTAAAATGAAATCTGGTTTTATTTACCAGAAATCTGGTTTCCTGGTACCTTTTTTGACAGATAATTTCCTGGTAAATGCTACCAGCGTCCTGGTAGAATGTATTTTTTTTCCTGGTAAACTGAAGATTATCTGGAATCTGGTAAATAGAACCAGGAAATTTATTTTCTGGTATATTTTTTCCCGGTAGATAAAACCAGTCTTCTGGTACATATTACCAGAAATACTGGGAGATCAAAAATTATCTTTTTTCTGGTAAATAAAACCAGGATTTTTTTTTCTGGTCTATTTTTTTCCTGGTAGATAAAACCAGTCTTCTGGAACATATTACCAGAAATACTGGGAGATCAAAAATTATCTTTTTTCTGGTAAATAAAACCAGGAAATTTTTTTTTCTGGTATATTTTTTCCTGATATATAAAACCAGACTTCTGGTAGATAAAACCAGTCTTCTGGTACTTAGTACCAGAAATTCTGGGAGTAAAAAAATTTTTTTTTTCTGGTAAATAAAACCAGGAATTTTTTTGTCTGGTATATTTTTTCCTGGTAGATAAAACCAGTCTTCTGGTACTTAGTACCAGAAATTCTGGGAGTAAAAAAATTATTTTTTTCTGGTAAATAAAACCAGGAATTTTTTTGTCTGGTATATTTTTTCCTGGTAGATAAAACCAGTCTTCTGGTACTTAGTAGCAGAAATTCTGGGAGTAAAAAAATTATTATTTTCTGGTAAATAAAACCAGGAATTTTTTTGTCTGGTATATTTTTTCCTGGTAGATAAAACCAGTCTTCTGGTACTTAGTACCAGAAATTCTGGGAGTAAAAAAAATTTTTTTTTCTGGTAAATAAAACCAGGAATTTTTTTGTCTGGTATATTTTTTCCTGGTAGATAAAACCAGTCTTCTGGTACTTAGTACCAGAAATTCTGGGAGTAAAAAAATTATTTTTTTCTGGTAAATAAAACCAGGAATTTTTTTGTCTGGTATATTTTTTCCTGGTAGATAAAACCAGTCTTCTGGTACTTAGTACCAGAAATTCTGAGAGTAAAAAAATAATTATTTTTTGGTAAATAAAACCAGGAATTTTATGGGCTAGTATATATTTTGCTCTTAGATAAAATCCAGACTTCTGAAACATTTCACGAGCAAATTTTAGTAAAGAAAAAAAAATATGCCTGGTACACCTATCAAGCCCTTCCTGTCAAATTATCGTAAACTACATGGCGCTTCCGATAATTTCGTTTTTGAGAAAAATCCTTATTTTTTTTTCATTATTTCATGAGGCGCTAACCATATGTAATTTGGCGGGAAGAGCTTAATATTCTACCAGAATTCAGCTACATTTTGGGTACAAAAAATTTCCCGGTGTATTCTACCAGAATTCTGGTACATTTTTACCAGGAAAAAAAACCTGGTATATTCTGGTATATAGTACCAGAAAATCTGGTACATAGTTCCATACGCAAGTTTATCTGCTTACTAATAGAAAAAAAAATTATTTTACCCGCCAAAACTATTAAGAGTCAACACCATCTTAATATTATGATTAAGAAATCAAATTTTACGAATTCCTAAGGCGCAGCATAATAAATAAATAATACAGTCATCGTACATAAAGAGATTGATAGACACAAAAAAAAAAACACCTTTCGTTTGTTTGTTGGTAGTATTCATCATTCCCGCCGTAAATAGGTACCTACAACAAAATATCCATCCAATAACGGCACATGCATATGCATGTCTATACATGCACGAGTAATGAAATTGTGGATCCAGAGATGTTGAATGTGCTCTATGCAAGCACGAGTAATGAAATTGTTGAAACAGAGATGTAAAATGTAACATTTTTATTGGTAGTTTTTTTCAGGTTTTATAAAATAAATGAAAAAGTTTGCTTATTCATCTCCAAAGGTAATTATTTCTGTATAGCTTAAGGTATTTCATTGCTAAATTTGTTTGCCACACAAATTTCGTTGATATTATGCGAGTTACTATTTTTCTTTGTGTTTTTATTTATCAATGAAACCCTTACAAAATTCAGATATATAAAAAAAAGGCAAATCTTGTTTTGGTTTTTTTTTTCGATTTTGTTTTTTTTTTCGAATAGTCTAAGTTGATCGAATTTCCAACTCGAATTAACCATGCAAACTTTCATGAAAATTGCATATTTTTGTATGAAAACGAAAACTAATTAGGTGTCATTCAAATCATTGCAAAAAAGCGTTTTTAAATTTAACTTTCTTGCATAAAACACAAAAACAGATATCTTGACTAACATTACATGATTATCATTACATGATAAGGCCCAAATATTATAATAAGCAAAAGCCTCATCAAAAAAACCTCAAATTGTTCAGACAACCTGAAACGAAAAACTTTTTTGAGGCTATCTCAAAAACCTGACTCGATGGGCTCAAATGAACTTCGGATTCAGTTTCAGCGAACCGGAAAATATATATTTAATACTATCACACCCCTAGATCAAAAAATTTTTTGTCATAATGACATTTTTTGAGGTTATCTCAAAAACCTGACTCGATGGGTTAAAATGAACTTCGGATTCAGTTTCAGCGACCCGAAAAACATATATTTAATACTATCACACCCCTAGATCAAAAAATTTTTTGTCAAAATGACATTTTTTGAGGTTATCTCAAAAACCTGACTCGATGGGTTAAAATGAACTTCGGATTCAGTTTTAGCGACCCGAAAAACATATATTTTATACTATCACACCCCTAGATCAGAAAATTTTTTGTCACAATGACATTTTTTGAGGTTATCTCAAAAACCTGACTCGATGGGTTAAAATGAACTTCGGATTCAGTTTTAGCGACCCGAAAAACATATATTTAATACTATCACACCCCTAGATCAAAAAATTTTTTGTCAAAATGACATTTTTTGAGGTTATCTCAAAAACCTGACTCGATGGGTTAAAATGAACTTCGGATTCAGTTTTAGCGACCCGAAAAACATATATTTAATACTATCACACCCCTAGATCAAAAAATTTTTTGTTAAAATGACATTTTTTGAGGTTATCTCAAAAACCTGACTCGATGGGTTAAAATGAACTTCGGATTCAGTTTCAGCGACCCGAAAAACATATATTTAATACTATTACACCCCTAGATCAAAAATTTTTTTGTTAAAATGACATTTTTTGAGGTTATCTCAAAAACCTGACTCGATGGGTTAAAAGAACTTCGGATTCAGTTTCAGCGACCGAAAAACTTTTATTAATACTAATATGCCTAGTATATTTGAGCCTTTAAGTAATTTGTTTGTCGGGGTGAAAGAAAAACTAGTGCATAGAAGGGTTAAAATACAATATTTTAATTCTACTCTTTTATGTAAACATAAGTTTTTCAACATTTAACTAAATCAAAAATAAATCTATTCCCAAAATTGCACCTAAAATATTTTTTTAAATGGATCGGTAGCTGGTTTTAGAAATCAGTTCCTCAACTAACAACCCTGTTTAAATGCTTTTTTTCTTTTATAATACAACGAAAATTTCGCAGACAGTGTACATATTCGCTGAGCATCTTGAAATAAAGAAGTTGATTAGGGTGCGCATTAAAATCGAACTTTCACAAATCGCTGGCTGAGAATTATATAGGGTTGTATGTTTGCAGCAGTTTCTATATAATATACAACCTTATAATTCTCAGCCATCGAATGTGATGTTTCAATATGGGTATTCTCTAATTGATGCAAATGGTCTTGTATCGTTTCAAAAGTATAACATTTTCTTATACAATAAAACAACCAAATAAACAGACTAAAAATTCTTTACACTTTTGCACTTCTGCTATACCCTAACCCTACTGCAATAGAAAAATACAATGTTGTAAAATTTGTCTGTTGTAGTTGTAATAGAAAAATAAAATTTAGAAATTTTAATTAATTGTGTTCTTTTAACTTAAAAAAAATGGTAAACTTATAAATACCGTCGCTGTGGCAATTTAAACCTTACGGATCTTCTAAAATGCACATGCGATAACTAGATTTTAATTAATTCCAAAGCAAACAATATAGAGATAAGCACACCCTAATGACTACACAAAGTGTCAGTCGTCATCGTAAAAAAAATAAGGAGATTCGTAGACACAAACAAAAAACCAGGTCTGGCTGGTTTGCTGGTAGTATTCATCATTCCCGCCATTATACATACTATAAAATATCCATCCAATAACGGAACATGAATATGCATGTCTACCTCTGCTTCTACACGAAAACGTAGATGCAAAAGATACACATGAGAACAAATGAGAGAGAAAGATCGATTTCTCCTTTCCTCTTATCGCGTCTACGTTTTCGTATAGAAGCAGACATAGACATGCATATTCATGTCCCGTTATTGGATGGATATTTTATAACAAGGGTAAAGAAATTGTTGGTTCAGGGATGTTATATGTAACTTTTTTACTGGTATGTTTTTTAGGTTTTATAAAATTAATAAAAGAGTTTGCTGGACTCGTCTCAAAATGTAATTATTCCTGTATTGCATAACATATTTCATTGCTAAATTTGTTTGCCGCACAAATTTAGATGATATTATGTGAGTTACCTACTATTTTTCTTCATATTTTTATTTATCAAGGACACTCATACAAAATTGACAAAATTATTTGCCATATAAGCATAAGTAAAATTGACTTCACATTACGATGTATTAAAAGTCAAACCTTTAACGCACTAATTGATAGTTGATCGCTTTTCCAACCCGAACCCGAAGTAATAAAAAAATGACAACTAATTGGGTGTCACTTTAAATTTCGAAAAAAAGCGTTTTTAAATTTAACTATGAAAACAAATGAAGGTTTTTTAACTATTAAATTATATGATTCCACCCCAGTTTTCATTGATGTTAAGGCCAAAATATAATAAGCATAAGCAAACATAAGCTAATTTCAAGCACATCACAAATTTTCACTTATGTTTGCAAAAATAAGGCGCATATCCATAACCTGATTCGTGGATATTTGAGCAAACCTGTCAGATATTGATTAAACTTATCGGAGCTTTGAATTTTATTTTTGGGTACCGTTTACTATCAATTTTTTTTACCATCAAAAACGAAATTTATTAAATTTTCTAATTTTCAGTTAAAACATACTCGGTAAGTTGTATTACTTTCTCAATTTTCTTTTTTTATTTTTCGTTCTGTCAAATATTTATTCTCTGAACATAAAAATTTAACCGGCTCCCAAAGCAGAGTAAATTTTTGATAACTGAAAATGTATCTTTTTATTTTAACAGTGTCGTTAAAGCATTCTAAGCTAAATAAATTAACCCAATTCTCACAAGCCTAAATATCAAATACATATTTCAATATTTTTTATAAATTTTGTTTGTGAAAAGTCCATAAAAATATTCCAATAAAAAAAAACAAACAAAAATCTTCATAATATTATGTACCTACTAAATCTTTTACGCATCTCTGTTTTCTGTCCAATGTGCAGAGAGCTTTTACAATATAACAACCCTGCCCTGCCCATTGAACAATGTGCTTGGTATTGGAAGAAAGAAAATTGAAACTCGTGTGTTAGTTCTGTGCAAACATCGAGGAAAGCAACACGCGTTTTTTATTTGCGGTAATGTATTCGTGGTTTTCCAATAAATTTGTTGGGAAAAATTTATTTAATTATTTCGCGTAAGTAAAATTAATGAAAATATTACAATATAAGGTACTTTATAAAAACAAAGTAATATTGTAATATTTTCTTCGTGTAGAATTGTTTTTTTTTATCAACCCCCATTTTGAAACTCACAAGAAGGCACGCGCTTTTCATTTCATCTTCTTCGTTTGGCGTCTGCATTCACCAGGTTAGTACATATCTACAGAATATTTTTTTTTTTCAATACCCATTTTAAAACATTTATAACTATTTTCATATTTTAATTATCTTCAACAATGAACAAGCTACAAATCTAATTGTGTGAAAACCAAGATAATATTCTACTTTGTCGGGCGTTTACCAGCAATAACTGCTACATATACATAAATTTACATCAGCAAGACCAGGCATAATTAAAAGTAAGTAATACACTTTTATTAGATTTTTTTTCTTATATCGTTTTAAATTAAATCAATCTGACTTCGTGTAGATTTTAATTTTCGTTCAGTTTGAAATATATGTATGCATAATCAAACTAATATTAATTCACGTTCGCAATATTAATCTAAATATAAAAAAAAAACTCAAATAATATCTGTTGGCAACATAAAAAAAAAGAGCGCGTTTTTTTTTGCAAAGCCTAACGTAATTTTGCATTAAACTTGTTGGTAATATGTATGTATCTACAAATTGTTTATTTCCATCCGCATTTTTAATTCTAAAGTAATATTTTCCAATTGCAAACATTGCACGCGTTTTATTATGTAGATCATGTTGGTACATACATGCCTACGGAATTGTTTTTTTTTTCAACCCCCATTTTGAAACTTACATTTTTATTTTGACCAACTCCAAAGAGGCACATGATTTTCGTCTACTTCATCGGGCGTCTGGATTAACCAGGTTGGTACACATCTACAGAATATTTTTTTCAATTCCCATTTTGAAACATATTTGTTTAATTATCTACAACAGTGGCGAGCACGCTCCAATTGCAAATAAAAAAAGACGCGGGCATTTGCATTAACCACGTTGGTACATATGTGTGTACATCATTGAATTTTATCTCCAATCCCAATTTTAAATTAACATTTTCATATTACCTACCTAATTGCAAAAAAAAGATGCGCTTTTCTTATGGAGCGTGCTTGTCAACAAAATGTCACTGTTTTAGATAATTAAATATTAGTTTTATTTCTCCACCCCAAGTCATTCCAAGATAATTAAATCATCTTAAAACAAAAACCTGCTGGTGATTTAGACCAGACACGTTCAACAGGGAGCTACATCCATTTTGTTAGAATTTCGTTGTTGTATCGTTTAACAGCAAAATTCTAAACGTAATATTTCATTTGTATAGCTTATTTTATTTTCATTAATCTTGAGATGAGCAATCAAATTAACTTTCATCTCTCATTTGTAAAGCTTATTTTATATTAATTAAGTTTGAGATGGAAAACAAAACTAATATAAATTCTCCCACCCAACAGATTCCAAGAAAATTACAAAAATCGGCTTAACATTTGGAAAACTACAAATTTAAACAATCATCGGCTAGACATCTGAAAACCAGCTTCTACAATCATCAGCCAAACCAAACTAATTTATATTTTAAGCAGATAAAAACTGTAAGTAACACCTTTTTGATAGATACGAAAATAAACTTTATATTACTAGATCTAGCCAAAATTTAATTTTATGAAAATAATCCTTTTATTCGAAATTCTTTCTGGTATCGTTTTAAAGTAAAATTTAAAGTGATAGATCTGTATAGCTTATTTTAATTTTAAAAGATACAGGTAATCAAACTAACATTAATTCTTCTACCTAAAAGATTCCAAAATATTTAAATCATTTGAAAAAAAAACACCAACTACAACAATCATTAGCCACATCAGGCTTAATAATTTCCAGCAGATGAAGGCACGAAGAAACATCCGTTTGTTAGAATTTTGTTTTTGTATCGTTTAAAAGCAAAATTCTAAACATTAACTTTGACTTTGAATAAGTAACTTTTCATTTTGGTAATGAAACTGATTGCTACTTGAGCAAAACTTGTTGCACACAACACATTCTTGTCGATTTAACCTTAATTAATTAAAAAAAAATTATTTAAAAGCATAAAGTTGAGCTTAACTTCTTGTTGAATTCGGTCTTGATTAATTTAAAATTCATTTTGCTAAAGTAGCTTTCTTTTTTCGATTTTGTACATTTTAAATACTTAAAATTCAAAGTGATAGATCTGTCTTTGTATAGCTTTTTTGATTTTCATTAATTTTGAGATGGAAAATCGAACTTAAATTAAATCTCCTACCCAGCAGATTCTAAGAAAATTACAAAAATTTAACAATCATCGGTTAGACATCTGAAAAACTACCAGCTACTACAATCATCAGCCAGAAAAACAAATTATTTTTAAAACAGATAAAAATAGTAAGTAACACCCTTCTAAAAGATACGAAAATAAACTTCGTACTACTCGAACTAGCCAAAACTGATTTAATAAAAAGAAGTAGCATCCGCTTGTTAGAATTTTGTTTTTAAAGCAAAATTCTAAACATTAACTTTGACTTAAAATAGTTAACTTTTTATTTTGATAATGAAACTGATTGCTACTTGAGCAAAACTTGTAACACATAACACATTAATCTTAATTTTAATAAAAAATAATCATTTAAAAGCATATAGTTGAGCCTAACTTTTAACATTCCTTTTGGATTCGCTCTTAATTAATAAAAAAATCTTTTCTATTATCTAAAGTTTTGCTAAAGTATCGTTTAACATCAAAATTCTAAAGTAAGATCTAATATGTATAGCATTTTTTAATTTTCATTAATTTTGAGCTAAAAAATTAAGCTAACATTTATTCCCCTAATCAACAGGTTCCAAGAAATAGTAAAATTTTGACAATCATCGGCTACATCTGAAAACCTACCAGCTAATACAATCATCAGCCAGACCAAACTTTATTATATTTTAAACAGATAAAAATAGTGAGTAACACCTTTTTAAAACATATACTAAAATAAACTATATATTACAAGAACTAGCCAAAACTTAAATTTATAAAAAAGAGTAACATCCGTTTGTTAGAATTTCGTTTTTGTATCGTTTAAAAACAAAATTCTAAACATTAACTTTGACTAAGAATAAGTAACTTTTTATTTTGTTAATGAAACTGAATGCTACTTGAGCAAAACTTGTTGCACATAACACATTCTTGTCGACTTAATCTTAATTAACTAAAAAATTATCGTTTTAAAGCATATAGTTAAGCTTAACTTCTAACATTCTTGTTGGATTCGGTCTTGATTAATTAAAAATTCATTTCTGTCTATCTAAAGTTTTGCTAAAGTAGCTTTCTTTTTCGATTTTGTACATTTCAAATACTCAATATACATTTTTGATAACAAAACAAAATTCAAATGCACCAATTAACACCAGATCTCAAAAAAAGATTACTAGAACTAGCCAAAACTTAAATTTATAACAAGAAATAGTATCCTTTTATTTGAAATTCGTTCTGGTATCGTTTTAAAGCAACATTCTAAACTTTATTCTTGACTTGGAATAAGTAACTTTTTATTTTGTTAATGAAACTGAATGCTACTTGAGCAAAACTTGTTGCACATAACACATTCTTGTCGACTTAACCTTAATTAACTAAAAAATTATCCTTTTAAAGCAAATAGTTGAGCTTAACTTCTAACATTCGTTTTAGATTCGGTCTTAATTAACTAAAAAATCATTTCAGTCTATCTAGAGTTTTGCTAAAGTAGCTTTCTTTTTCGATTTTGTACATTTCAAATACTCAATATACATTTTTGATAACAAAACAAAATTCAAATGCACCAATTAACACCAGATCTCAAAAAAAGATTACTAGAACTAGCCAAAACTTAAATTTATAACAAGAAATAGTATCCTTTTATTTGAAATTCGTTCTGGTATCGTTTTAAAGCAACATTCTAAACTTTATTCTTGACTTGGAATAAGTAACTTTTTATTTTGTTAATGAAACTGAATGCTACTTGAGCAAAACTTGTTGCACATAACACATTCTTGTCGACTTAACCTTAATTAACTAAAAAATTATCCTTTTAAAGCAAATAGTTGAGCTTAACTTCTAACATTCCTTTTAGATTCGGTCTTAATTAACTAAAAAATCATTTCAGTCTATCTAGAGTTTTGCTAAAGTAGCTTTCTTTTTCGATTTTGTACATTTCAAATACTCAATATACATTTTTGATAACAAAACAAAATTCAAATGCACCAATTAGAACTAGATCTCAAAAAAAAATTACTAGAACTAGCCAAAACTTAAATTTATAACAAGAAATAGTATCCTTTTATTTGAAATTCGTTCTGGTATCGTTTTAAAGCAACATTCTAAACTTTATTCTTGACTTGGAATAAGTAACTTTTTATTTTGTTAATGAAACTGAATGCTACTTGAGCAAAACTTGTTGCACATAACACATTCTTGTCGACTTAACCTTAATTAACTAAAAAATTATCCTTTTAAAGCAAATAGTTGAGCTTAACTTCTAACATTCCTTTTAGATTCGGTCTTAATTAACTAAAAAATCATTTCAATCTATCTAAAGTTTTGCTAAAGTATCGTTTAAATGCAAAATTCTAAACGTAAAGGTCTTATTTGTATAGCATATTTTAATTTTCATTAATTTTGAGCTGCAAAAATTAATTAAATAATTTATTAATTTATTCCCCTGATCAACAGGTTCAACAGACATCTGAATACTACCAGCTACTACAATCATCGGCTACATCTGAAAACCAACCAGCTACTACAATCATCAGCCAGACCAAACTAAATTATATTTTAAACATATAAAAATAGTGAGTAACACCTTTTTAATAGATATACTAAAATAAACTATATATCACTAGAACTAGCCATAATTAAATTTTATAAAAAAAAGTATTATCCTTTTATTTCGTGTTGGTATCGTTTTAAAGCAAAATTTAAAGTGATAGATCTGACTTTGTATAGCTTGTTGTAAAACATACAGATAGATATAGGTAATCAAACTAACATTAATTCTTCTTTTTAAAAGATTCCAAAATATCAAATCATTAAAAAAAAAACCAATTAAAACAATTATTAGACAGATCAGTCTTAATCATTTTCAGCAGATAAAGGCACGAAGTTACATCAGTTTGTTAGAATTTTGTTTTGGTATCGTTTTAAAGCAAAATTGTTAACATTAACTTTGACTTGAGTCAATTTTGCAATAGCTAGATAAAACCCAGTTAAGGCTTATTCCTGGGAATAAGTTTTTCTATATTGACATTTCTTCTTCTGATAGTCTAACTAATAACTAATAACTGCTTAGAATAGTTAACCTTTTATCTTGGTAACGAAACTGAGTGCTACTTGAGCAAAACTTGTAACACATAATACCTTCTTGTTGACTTAAGTCTAAATTAATTAAAAAAAATTTTCTGTCGATCTAAAAGATCCTGCTTTGAGATAACTTACACCAGCTTTAACGAAATTTAGTTTAATATAACCTACAACAACTTTTACGAACCCTCTTTTTAGATTAACCAACAAATGGATTGCTTTATTTGTAATCAAAGATTTGATACCTTGAAAAGTATATCGACTCACTTCAAAGTAGTTCACCGATTAGATGGAGTAGGTGTTTACCGGTGTACTTTTAATAACTGTACGTCAATTACTTCCACTTTTTCAAATTTTTCGCGGCATTGTAAAACTCACATTAAGGATGGATTGACACTATTTTGGTCGTCCTCGAATATTGTTGAGAGTTCAGATTTGCCTTCTTATTCTGAATTTGTATCAGATTCTTATCGTATTTCTCCTCCAACTGCAGTTTCTTCTGACACAAATCATTTTAATCAAGTGAACACTGATATAGATATGGACAGAGATAATGATAATAATCATGATAATTATATTAATATTGATAAAATTGGAATAAAGTTTGCTATGAAATTATACAGTATGGACAATTTGTCACGCAAGGATGCGACTACAATAATAGGAATGATTAAGCAATCAATTCACGAGCCCATGATAGAGTTCTTTAAAATATTTGCTAATAAAAGTAACCGACCGATCGAAGATCGCTTACAGATCTCATCGTTAATTGCAGCGGTTGAAAAGCCATTCGAACTATGCAGCACTGATCACAATCTTATGCAATGGCTGACATTGAATGATTATTTATGTGCAGCTACAGAGTTCACTATTAATGACGAGTTACAAAATGTTTATCGTAATGGAATTAATTGCCATGAAGATTATACAACTACGGGGGTCCTCCTCCCACTTGAATTTCAATTCAGAAAAACTTTTGAAAAAAATGATCTATTAATTAAAACTATCACAGAAATCAAAAAAATTTCAAGTGATGAATCGAATATCTCACATTTCATTAAAGGAAAAGCTTGGCAAAAAAAACTTGAATTGTTTTCATCTAGTGAAACTGTCATACCTTATTTCTTATACATGGATGATGCGGAAATAAATAACCCGTTAGGCTCACACGCCGATCCTATTTCATTTATTTATTATTCATTTCCCGTCATCCCGGGGAAATCTGATGTTAATTTAGCTGCACTTTTCAAAGCTCGCGACTACAAATCGTTCGGAAATAAAAAATGCCTTTACGCACTTATTGAAAAAATTAAATTTTTGGAAGAAACCGGAATTAATATAGCTACATCTGAAGGAATAAAAAATGTTCACTTTGTAATGGCTTTATTGATTGGTGATAATTTGGGTTTAAATGCTATCTTAGGGTTTTCTTCGTGCAGTAGTACATTTTTTTGTCGACTTTGCAAGCTTCCAAAAAAAAAAACTTCTGAAATGCCTATTGAAGTGAAAAATATGCTGCGTAATAGGGAGAATTATGAACAAGACGTCGCTGTTAACGATTACAAACAAACGGGCATACACGAGAATTCAGTTTTCAATTCTATTAAATCATTTCACGTGACATCCAACTATTCAGTTGATGTGATGCATGATATTTTTGAGGGCGTATGCCACTATAACATGTGTCACATCATTCGACATATTATTGAAAAGAAGTTTTTCTCAAATTTGGAGACTTTCAACGACCGAATTAACTCGTTTAATTACGGAGAAATTGAGATCGGAAACATTTCACAGTCACCAATTACGAATGACAATTTAAAAAATATGCATTTAAAGAAAACCGCGCGTGAAATGATGACTTTTGTTTATCATTTTCCCCTAATTGTAGCCGATCGTATTCCTGAAAAAGACGAAATCTGGATTTTCTTCTTAAATTTCGTAGAAATCATAGATATTCTTTTGGATTTCAATATTTCGAATGACATGATTGATCACCTTGCTGAACTTATAAGACAACACCATCTTGACTATGTAAAGTTGTTCAAGGATACTCTTAAACCAAAACATCATTTTATGGTGCATTACCCATTGGTATTTCGTATGTCGGGCGTGCCGCGAAATTTTTGGTGTTTCCAATTCGAAGCCAAACATAAGGAATTCAAGAAATATGCGCGAGTCATTAACTGTCGAAAGAACATTCCACTCACATTATCAATTAAATTTCAATTAAAATTTGCACAATCGATATTAAATGAGACTTCTTCTGATCTTGTGACTTTCTCTGATTGTCACATGCTTGATACTTCCCACTTTGAATTGATAAATGATTACAAAGTACGTCAAGGAATCCACTCAGATTTCTCAAGTTTCTCACAATGCGTATATTACGGCAAACTATTTAAAAAAGGTTACTTCATTTCACAATGTCTCGATAATGCAATAGAAAATGCGTATATATTTCGTATAAAAGAGGTAGTTAAGTTTTCCGAGCCAACTTTTCCGTATTTAGTATGCGAACGTGTTCAAATAATTGCTTATCGAAAACACTACGCTGCAATCGAAATTGGCAATGCCACTACACCAATTCAATACTTATCTCATCATTTACTACGAATAGATAATTGCAAAAGTCCTCCAATAAATGTTTATAAAATATCTCGTGGTTTAATGATGATAAGACCAAAAATAATATATTAATTATTAAGAAATTCCCATTGCTTCCAGTTCCAACAAAATTTAAAAAAAATGGACGAATCACAATCACGTTCAACGTCACCTGTGGAGAAAAATACGATAAGTGAATTGAAACAAACAGAAACACCGGTCAATATTATCCCACAAACAGAAACACCGGTCAACATTATCCCATCTAGTCAAGTACTTCTATCGACTACAAATTACGTTTTGGTTCGAGATGACAGTAAATTATTACTAAATGATTTGTCATCGCCAGATAACAAATCAATAAGTATTCAAGAGCAATCAGATGATCAATCAGGTGTGGAAAACGTTTCATTCACAGAATTGATAAGTTCTTATTGCTCCAATGATGATGACAATGAGGTGGAAGCTCTCAAAACTCTTTTGAATGAATGGAAAATCCCAAATATGTTTCACCAACTTTTTATTGGTAACTATAGAATTCTGATTTGAAGTCGAAATATTTCAATAAAAACCAAAAACTACTTTTTCAGATGAAAATCTTTTTGTACCGGTGTTGCAAGTGGCAAACGAATTTTTCATGAAGAGGTTTTTACAAACTTTAAATATAACAACCGCAAGTAGGATTGTTTTCTTTGATAAGTGGTTTCAATGGAAAACCGAACGGTATACATCTTTATCTAATACTCCGTCTTTAGTTTCTACACCAACGACTAGTGTAGCGTCACCTTCTTCTACCACAGCATCAGTGAGCAAAAGTTTGATAGATATTTTAAACTGTAAAGATGGACAAACAATTAAAGATTATTATGACGAAAATAAAAACATAGACAATAAATCTGTTCGTAAGTTGCTCACCGACACAATTTTGAGTTACGCCAGAATAAATAACGTACATTTCTCGTCGAACGATTTGATAAAGCTTTCAGATGAAATACAGTTGGTGTTCAATGAGGATCCAGTAAGAAATTAGAAACTGTTACCCTTTTAATTTTTTTTTTATTTTTCATTAATTCATAGTTGGATTACTACTGCACAAAAAAAGGCATGAAAAATCCTAAAGGAATGCTTGCAAACAAATTTCATAATTATCGAGGAAAAAGTCGTTCAATAAATCGTTTGTTTGCGGACCACAATAATAAAAAAAAGAAAATCGATGATTTGCCGGTGGAACCAAATACTTTTGAACAAGAAAAGCTGCTTCTAAAAATGAAGCACGATCATCATACAATGAACGCTCAGGAAAAAAGTGATGCATGGGCAAAAACTTTCAATATTCGCCAATTAGATCTCAAAAAGGCTAACGATAAGACAATTAAATGGGAAAAATTCTATGAAAAATGGCACTTCATGAACTTTCCGAATGGCTATGAATATGTAAGAAAATAATTGGTCCTAATTTATTTTTTATAGTTTTTAGTTTTATAATTTTTTTCATAACTAAATAATGCTTTCTTAATTTAATATGTAGTTTATCAATATTATTTCAATGAAATGATTTCCATTAATTTTAACTTCCGAATTTGATTTTTTTCTTTTACTCAAATCCTAATTATCAAAAACTTTCTTTTCGGTTTTTGATGAAAACCATAATTCAAAAATCAGATTTTAGAATACATTGATAACGTATCTAAGGTTTCTTTTCTTGCATGACCCTTCCTCCAATTTGTTATCCATTTACTTTTCTATTATTATTAGTTGTCAACTAGCCACTTTAACAAAAATTTAGTTAAAAAATAGCTTTTTTCTAATTTAACTTTAAAAATAAACTTTCTTTTTAGATCGAATCGGACTTCAACAGAATGTTTGCAAATAAAGATGATGTTCTGGTGGGTACCAAAATAGCCCATTTTTGCAATTTAATGCTGCAATACGCGTTCCCAAAATTAATAACCAACATCGAGTTAAAAAATATGTTGCACGATTTCAATCAACAATGTCAAGCAGATGTGTGCGAAGTCACTCAGAGTAACTATAATTAACATTAGCTATATATATTACAAACGGAGCCTTATTGCCAAATAATCTTCTTTTTTTTAAGTTTTTTGACTATGCCACTTACGATTATATGGCGATAAGGCCCAGATATATATAACAGGTTCTTATTTTTTTAATTATTGTAAAACGTAGAATTGTTGAGCAATTTAAACGCTAAACAATTCCTTAGTTTTGTATTTTGTTCAAACATTTGAATAAATCTTAAATTCATTATTAACAAAACTCAAAAATAATTAATTTTTCTATTTCCTTCAAAAAATATTTTCTTTTTTTTTCAAATATAAAAGGAAATATGTAAGCAGTTAACAAGTTGGTTTTTTTCTAGGTCTTTTGAGCATCGTCCTTTGCCTTTGGGGCATCATCTTCTAATTCTTGAGTTGTGTCTTTATGATTGAATAAACCAAGCACACAAATTGAATGCTTGGTTTACTTCATTGAAATTTGAAGCTTTGTTTTACAATATCTGTTTATGTTTCAGTTAACATCTTGAGGACCTAATAAACAGAAAAAGAAAACAAAAAATCTATTAAAAAAAAAAATAATTTAACTGGTCATAATTTTGATTAAAACATTATTATTAGCTACTTTGAAAAATTATTATTCTCATAAATTTGACAATTTTTCATTTCATACAGCATAAAACATAAATCAAAATTACCTATTTTCTAATAACAAAATTCTCAATTCTTGAACAGATACTATGATTGCGATGGTGTTCATGCACTTGCACTATCTACTGCCACCAACTGCACGTGATAACAATAAGCGCTACACTGTGAAAGATAGTCAAGAAGCGTCGATAAGATTGTTTGCGCTCCCTCAAGATTACAAGGAATATCAAAATGCTTTAGCTGCAAACAGTTCAAATTCACAGCCACCGGTAATATCAATTATTGGTTCATTGACGAAAATTGAAGAAGTTCACGTAGATTTCGACAACACACATTTTAAGATGTTAACTATTGAACGTGCCATTGATATTTGCCTGAAAACATTTTTCACCTTTAACATGGCGTATCCGAAGCCATGTGAAAACTTTTGGCAATTCATAGATATTTATTTCTACCAAATCGAAAAATCAGCCACAAATGCCAAAGCACGCAGCCTTTTGCGATTCCTCAACTCAACTGAATGTCAAAATTCGTAAGATGTCAGAGTGAGATAACTTTTATTATTCTATAACTTCCATTATTCTGTAAATATTGTATCTAAGCTAACATATTTTATGTTATTTAATTTAAGCTAACTATTTAACTTATTTAATTTAAGTTAACTATCTTATGTTATTTAGTTTAAGTTATCTTTTTTATGTTATTTAATTTATTTGAATAAAATAAGTTATTGTTTATTTAAATTATAAAAAGGCTTATGTTTTCTTTAATTTTATGGATTGGTTTTTGGATTTTTAGATTGCGATTTTATGGACATTTTTGTAATAGTTTTTTCAGAGTTTCTTGAATCAAATGGTAAGCAAAACAGAAAAATTCTAAATAAATAACCATTCTAACCCTAGGAAGTACCAAAGTTTTGGTGGATTTTACCAAGAAAATATTCCTGGTATATTCTACCAAAGTTCTGGTCGATTCTACCAGGAAAAAAATAATTTCCTGGTATATGCTACCAGAATTTTGGTAAATTTTTACCAGGAAAAAAAATATTCCTGGTATATTCTACCAGAATTCTGGCACATTTTTACCAGGAAAAAAAAATATTCCTGGTATATTCTACCAGAATTCTGGTAAAATTTTACCAGGAAAAAAAATATTCCTGGTATATTCTACCAGAATTCTGGCACATTTTTACCAGGAAAAAAAATATTCCTGGTATATTCTACCAGAATTCTGGTAAAATTTTACCAGGAAAAAAAATATTCCTGGTATATTCTACCAGAATTCTGGTAAAATTTTACCAGGAAAAAAAATATTCCTGGTATATTCTACCAGAATTCTGGTAAAATTTTACCAGGAAAAAAATATTCCTGGTATATTCTACCAGAATTCTGGTAAAATTTTACCAGGAAAAAAAATATTCCTGGTATATTCTACCAGAATTCTGGTAAAATTTTACCAGGAAAAAAATATTCCTGGTATATTCTACCAGAATTCTGGTAAAATTTTACCAGGAAAAAAAAATATTCCTGGTATATTCTACCAGAATTCTGGTAAAATTTTACCAGGAAAAAAAAATATTCCTGGTATATTCTACCAGAATTCTGGTAAATTTTTACCAGGAAAAAAAATATTCCTGGTATATTTTACCAGAATTCTGGTAAAATTTTACCAGGAAAAAAAATATTCCTGGTATATTCTACCAGAATTCTGGTAAATTTTTACCAGGAAAAAAAAATATTCCTGGTATATTTTACCAGAATTCTGGTAAAATTTTACCAGGAAAAAAAAATATTCCTGGTATATTCTACCAGAATTCTGTTAAATTTTTACCAGGAAAAAAAAATATTCCTGGTATATTCTACCAGAATTCTGGTAAAATTTTACCAGGAAAAAAAAAATATTCCTGGTATATTCTACCAGAATTCTGGTTCCTTTTTACCAGGAGAAAAAAAAATATTCCTGGTATATTCTACCAGAATTCTGGTAAAATTTTACCAGGAGAAAAAAAAATATTCCTGGTATATTCTACCAGAATTCTGGTTCCTTTTTACCATGAGAAAAAAAAATATTCCTGGTATATTCTACCAGAATTCTGGTCCATTTTTACCAGGAATACTGGGGAAAATTCTACCAGGAAAAAAAAAATATTCCTGGTATATTCTACCAGAATACTGGGATTCTTCCCGGTATAATTTTTACCAGGAAAAAAAACTTTCCTGGTATATTCTACCAGAAATCTGGTGTATATGACCAGGAATTCTTCGAAAAATCTCCTGGTATAATTTACCAGGCTTTTCTGGTAAATTTTACCAAGACGCCTGGTAGGAATCTAAAAACCACTTTTTCTGGATAAATTAAGCGGGAAATCTGGTCACCGGTACCAGTTTTTTTTTTTGAGTGTAGTAATTTTCCCAAAAAAGATAAAAGGACACACACAAACAATTCAATATTTAACCACATTTATTATTATTTAATCAAAAAAATTCAGAAAACATGAAAAATAATTAAATTTAAAATTTATTTGACATTTGAATTAAAATTCCCAGGGATTTCTAGCATGAAACTAAATCATTGCTAGGTTGAACATAAATATTTTTTAGAAACTTGGAATAAACTAAGTAAAAAATAAGAGCTATGTTCGACCTAGCTATGAATCAAATTTATGATCCGTATGAGCAAATGGGCCTAAGTGTGGATTAATTACTTAATAATAGAAATTAAAAATATCAAATGAAATTCATTTACATAATACTGAATGAGAAGTATAACTTCAGTCGCGTGTACATGTGTACACACACTCTTTTTTTATTTTTTTATTTAAAAATTCAATTTCTATTTTTACTCGGGCGGAAAAAAGTGAAGGGGTGAACGTAAAAAAAAAGCTGAATCTAATGACATCAAAATAAGGTCAATACGATTGACCTAAGAATAATACGAATAAAAGAAGTCTACCTATATACCTAAATTTTTTTCATTTGAAAATATATATTTTTTCGGTGTAGAGATAATTAATGTGGGTTTTTTCAAAAAAAAAAATTACTAAAAATAATGATACCCTATATAGGTATTGCGAATATGCATTATGCAAATTGATGTTCCACCCGAATTAAATTTGGTAAAAACTTTGCATTTTGGATAAAAAGCAAGAAAAAAGAGTTTTCATAAAATAATTTGGAGTGAAAGGGTGTTTTTTCGAAGAGACAGCAAATTCAGTAATTGTTTCCAAAAAGGCAATGAAAAAATTTTATTGCAAATAAAAAAAATTTACATTGAAAGTAAAATTTTTATTGCAAATAAAAATATTTTGCATTGAAAAAAAATTTTTATTGCAAATAAAAAATTTTCTGCATTGAAAAAAAAAAAATCAATGCAAAATAATGTGCATTAAATATTTTTTTTTTTAATACTCGTCGACTTTCTTACAAATTTGACTTTGTGGCCTTATATTATCTTTAATATTATATTTTAAGTTTATGTATGGTCTATAATAGCCAAAATTGTATTGAATTCGGCGAGTATTAAAAAAAAATTGAATGCACATATTTTGCATTGAATTTTTTTTCAATGCAGACATTTTTTTTCAATGCAAAATATTTGTATTTGCAATAAAAATTTTATTTTCAATGTAAATTTTTTTCATTTGCAATAAAATTTTTTTTAATGCAAAATATTTTTAGTTGCAACAAATTTTTTTTCAATGTAAATATTTTTCAGTTGCAATTAAATTTTAGGTACAGGTATAGTCAATAGACTATACCTACATATAATTCTATACAATAAACCTTAAACAAAATTCTTGAATGCAGCAATCACCCATCCGCATGCCACATCTATGCTGTATTATCTAGTGGCTCCTTGAATATCAAAATCACAATAGATTCCATTTACAAAATTCTATTACTGTGTGTCAAGTCGCCTCTAGTGTGTTACGTTTACTGTCAATAAAAAACTTTATTCAGAATAAAAAATATTCAGAATTCCTTGGAAATACTATTAATACAAAATAAATATTTGATAAAAAAGAAGAAAGAATCAAACATAAAGATGTTAACATGATCAAATCTATTTCAACATTTTTTCAATTCATAAAATATCGTTTAGCAAATTTGATTTCTTTGAAAATAGGTAAATCGCAACTCTTTTTCGACTTGACACACAAATAAAATATGTTTTCTATTGGAAATGAAAAGATATTTACAAATTCATTGAAAAAATAAATATGATGTCTTTTCATTTGCAGAAAAAAAAAATAATAAGAAAAAAAAAAAAAACTGTTTCATTTCCATTGCAGCATTCATCGTTTGGTTCAATAGATGAACGTTTTTATCCTGTGTTAAACACATTTGTAAGTACAATAATAAAAATTTCATTCCACGATAAAGGTTATTCTAGAAGAGTTGTGTATATACCTACTTACTTACAACTACGGTCTACAATTACAAAAAAACGCAAAAATATGTTTGGCAGTTTTACATGTTAACAGGGTGTTTTTTTTTACAGTTCGTAGTTTTTCATATTCCAAGTTTTGGAAATAAAAATTTAACAACAACACAAAAATGCAAAATTTTAAAAATTTAAACTTACTGGAAAATTTACAAAAATTGTAAAAAATTAATTTGTTAGCAATGACCCCATCTAGGAACATGGTTACAACTCTCAACCGTTCTTGTGTGCGTGTTATTAATTTACAACAATATAAAGAGCCTACAAAATATCAAGAGTCTGGCCGACTAATCGGAGTCGGAGATGCATTTTTAAATGACAATAATAAATCTTAGAGACTTTGCCAACTAGTTCAAAATACTAAGGTGGCAGTAGCTTGATTTGAACCCAGAGCCCTGACATGGCTGTCCATCGAAATAACTATTTTTTTTCATGAAATATTACAAAAAATGTAAGAAACCTACTACTACGTTTAAAACATCTCACTACCCTGTAGTAAAATCCAAAACACCCTATGTATTGAAAAATTGAGAAAATTCCATTACCTACCCACTGCCACTCGTATAACCTCTTGACTGTGTCTCGTAATATTTCTTTCATCATGAAATCAATTTAATCAACAATGGAATTTCGAGAGCACGAATTTGCATTCATAAATAATCTAAATGTGTTTTTGTATAGAGTGCCAAAGAGGAAGAAATTTCAAGTAGCATAGAAGTATAGCTCAGCAAGACCTGACCGTCATGTACTCTAGAGCTTTGCTGTACCTAATCCAATAAGATCTTTCATGAAGCCAATTCTTACTTACAATTCTTATTTTTCACTTTTTTTTTCTCATTTTTTCAAACATAATACCAATATTGCCAATGGCAGTAACAAGCTCCGTCTGGACTCAATGTCCAAACAAGTAAAGTAAGAGTTTCTAGATAATGATATCTCCATTTCTAGTGTGGAAATGGTTTTTTTGTTGTTGTCTTTTTTGCATATTTAAATTGGTAAAGTTGAAGCTTACTTTTTTGTCTGTTTAAGGATAAATAAGTTAATTTATTCAACCAAAATTGTATGTGCCAGGATCATTAGGAAAAACAATGAATTTATAATTTGGTGGACAATACAAACAAAATATTTACACAGGATTTAATAGCAAATCAACTTCGAAAACAAATCTCTTTTGTTAAAATTCATAAATAGACTTTAAGGAGGATTAAATGAAAAGAAAAACATAAATTTATGAAAAGAATAATGATTTAATATGGCATGCTGCTGAGGGGCTTAAGTTTGTTGAGTAAGCATGATTGACTTGTGGAATGCGCGTGTACATTTTTATTGTGGGCTATTTGAATTAAATTTTTAAGAAATACAGTAACAGTAGCCCAGAAGTATCTTTGTGCTTTTGGACAAATATGGAAAATTGGAAAAATTACTTATCGATTAAATTGAATAATATCTAATATAGTGAAATCTAATTTAGGCACTATTCTGTCTTTTTAAACCGAGAGCGGAATTTTCGGGTGTCCGTAAAAAAAATCCACTCGTAGCCGAAAAAAAAAATTTTAAACCGTCATTAATTTATAAGTCAATTTGGTATAAGTTGAGCAGTGTTCGACAGTTTTAAAACAAGGTTACTTATTATAAGCTTTAGAAATACAACATTCCTGGTCACTGTGGCGTATGTGGAACATTTTTATTCATTCTGGTAAATTTAGCACATGATGCTACAAAAAGCATAGCTCAAAAAATGGACATAGAAAGGGTAATTTGTTCCCGTCTTTAAGTTGAAGTAGCAATTTAAAAAAAAATAATTTTTCAGAATTTTTATATAAAATTAAAATGCAATTCACGACTTGAATGATTAGAATGTTAAGGCTCTGTAATGTTTAAAAAAATATAAAAAATAATTTTTATTTGATTTGAAAAGAAATTAAAAAAAAAGGAAAACTTCTTTTTAAATATACCTACCTATAAAAAGAAATTTTCATCGAACTCAACTTCCATACGAGATATGCCATTATATTTCTTTTATAACATAGGTTTTTTTTACTAAGGTTTTTATAATTACAAATTTTTAAAAATGAAAAAATAGAAATAAAATTAGTATCTATACACAGTAATAAAATAAAATTCCAAAAAAATATATCAACTGTTAAATTATATTATGCACAAAACCCAGTAGGTATCCCATTTGATTTCTTGTATTAAAAAAAAAAAAAGAATTAGAAAAAAAAATTGAAATCGTTTTATTAATTTTTTTTTTTAGATAATTTTTTACACATACAATTTTTCTAACATTAACAAAAAAAAACTTGTATGCCATTTTAATTAAATATTATTCGACACGTAAAACACGAAATTCTGATGAAATTCATCGACTTTTTTTTCAAAAACTTGATTTTTCAAAATTGAAATATTTTTTTTAATATAAAATTATAGTTTTTTGAAAATTTTGTAAAATTTGTACACGATTACTTTGACGTTTCTGTATACAAATTTAAGTTGAAATTTGCTGTGTCATTAACGATAAATTCAGGGGGGTCATTCCTTAATTTAGAAAATGATAATCGAATAGACGGTAATCGTTTCACAGTTTGAGATTCTTTAAAACTATTTTAAATCATGCCTGATTCAATATTTCCAAAACAATTTCTCCAAAAACGAGACATATTTAGCTATCGTTTATTAATTTATTGACGTTTGTTGACTTACAGAAAATAAAAAAACAATTTCATTTCCGGGAGGCGAAACTCGGCCACCCGACTTAGAGGCAACTTTCAAGGATATGAAAACTTTTATTTATATAAACTGTTTAGGAAATATTAAATCAGGCATGATTTAAAATAGCTTTAAAGATTCTCGAACTATGAAACGATTATCGTCTATTCTATTCGATTATCTTTTTCAAAATTACGTAATTACCCCCCAGTATTAAAAACAAAAAAATCTTCTATGGCAGAGAACCATCTGAAATGTATATACTCCTATCTTCTATATAAGTAAGTGCATGTACTTAGAAATAAAAAAACAATTTCATTTCCGGGAGGCGAACCTCGGCCACCCGACTTAGAGGCAACTACAAGCTCACCTATACTAATACGACTTTCAAGGATATGAAAACTTTTATTTATATAAACTGTTTAGGAAATATTAAATCAGGCATGATTTAAAATAGCTTTAAAGATTCTCGAACTATGAAACGATTATCGTCTATTCTATTCGATTATCTTTTTCAAAATTACGTAATTACCCCCCAGTATTAAAAACAAAAAAATCTTCTATGGCAGAGAACCATCTGAAATGTATATACTCCTATCTTCTATATAAGTAAGTGCATGTACTTAGAAATAAAAAAACAATTTCATTTCCGGGAGGCGAACCTCGGCCACCCGACTTAGAGGCAACTACAAGCTCACCTATACTAATACGACTTTCAAGGATATGAAAACTTTTATTTATATAAACTGTTTAGGAAATATTAAATCAGGCATGATTTAAAATAGCTTTAAAGATTCTCGAACTATGAAACGATTATCGTCTATTCTATTCGATTATCTTTTTCAAAATTACGTAATTACCCCCCAGTATTAAAAACAAAAAAATCTTCTATGGCAGAGAACCATCTGAAATGTATATACTCCTATCTTCTATATAAGTAAGTGCATGTACTTAGAAATAAAAAAACAATTTCATTTCCGGGAGGCGAACCTCGGCCACCCGACTTAGAGGCAACTACAAGCTCACCTATACTAATACGACTTTCAAGGATATGAAAACTTTTATTTATATAAACTGTTTAGGAAATATTAAATCAGGCATGATTTAAAATAGCTTTAAAGATTCTCGAACTATGAAACGATTATCGTCTATTCTATTCGATTATCTTTTTCAAAATTACGTAATTACCCCCCAGTATTAAAAACAAAAAAATCTTCTATGGCAGAGAACCATCTGAAATGTATATACTCCTATCTTCTATATAAGTAAGTGCATGTACTTAGAAATTTAATCTTTAAAGCTCCTAGTTAAACATTTTGCAAAAAAAAAACTGTTAAAATTAAATTTTACATAATCCCTTTAAGCTTTTAAACGTCGCTACAAAGCGTAACGGAAATTATATTTTATCGAATTACTGATGAAAAATATTACTTACATTCTTCATATTTTCATTAACTTTATTTCGCTTTTTGTTTTAATTTCTTACACACAGTAGGTTCATACGTAGATGAACATGGGTCATGCCCCACGTGGGTCATGCCCCATGTGGGTCATGCGGTCGGGCATGCCCCATGTGGGTCATGCGGTGGGGCATGCCCTATGTGGGTCATGCGGTGGGGCATGCCCCATGTGAGTCATGCCCCACGTGGGTCATGCCCCATGTGGGTCATGCCCCATGTAGGTCATGCCCCATGTGAGTCATGCCCCATGTGGGTCATGCCCCACGTGGGTCATGCCCCATGTGGGTCATGCCCCATGTAGGTCATGCCCTACGTGGGTCATGCCCCATGTGAGTCATGCCCCATGTGGGTCATGCCCCATGTGGGTCATGCCCCATGTGGGTCATGCCCCATGTGGGTCATGCCCCATGTGGGTCATGCCCCATGTGGGTCATGCCCCATGTGGGTCATGCCCCAAGTGGGTCATGCCCCAAGTGGGTCATGCCCCACGTGGGTCATGCCCCATGTGAGTCATGCCCCATGTGGGTCATGCCCCACGTGGGTCATGCCCCATGTGGGTCATCCCCATGTGGGTCATGCCCCACTTTTGTCATGCCCCATGTGGGTCATGCCCCATGTGGGTCATGCCCCATGTGGGTCATGCCCCATGTGGGTCATGCCCCATGTGGGTCATGCCCCATGTGGGTCATGCCCCATGTGGGTCATGCCCCATGTGGGTCATGCCCCAAGTGGGTCATGCCCCAAGTGGGTCATGCCCCACGTGGGTCATGCCCCATGTGAGTCATGCCTCATGTGGGTCATGCCCCACGTGGGTCATGCCCCATGTGGGTCATGCCCCACGTAGGTCATGCACCACGTGGGTCATGCCCCATGTGGGTCATGCCCCACGTGGGTCATGCCCCATGTGGGTCATGCCCCACGTGGGTCATGCCCCACGTGGGTCATGCCCCATGTGGGTCATGCCCCATGTGGGTCATGCCCCACGTGGGTCATGCCCCATGTGGGTCATGCCCCCTGTGGGTCATGCCCCCTGTGGGTCATGCCCCATGTGGGTCATGCCCTACGTGGGTCATGCCCCATGTGGGTCATGCCCCATGTGGGTCATGCCCCACGTGGGTCATGCCCCATGTGGGTCATGCCCCATGTAGGACATGCCCCTTGTGGGTCATGCCCCATGTGGGTCATGCCCCATGTGGGTCATGCCCCAGATGGGTCATGCCCCACGTGGGTCATGCCCCACGTGGGTCATGCCCCATGTGGGTCATGCCCCATATGGGTCATGCCCCATGTGGGTCATGTGAGTCATAGGTCATGCCCTACGTGGGTCAAGCCCCATGTGGGTCATGCCCCATGTAGGACATGCCCCATGTGGGTCATGCCCCACGTGCGTCATGCCCCATGTGGGTCATGCCCCATGTGGGTCATGCCCCATGTGGGTCATGCCCCATGTAGGTCATGCCCTACGTGGGTCAAGCCCCATGTGGGTCATGCCCCATGTCGGTCATGCCCCATGTGGGTCATGCCCCACGTGGGTCATGCCCCATGTGAGTCATGCCCCATGTAGGTCATGACCCATGTGGGTCATGCCCCACGTGGGTCATGCCCCATGTGGGTCATGCCCCATGTGGGTCATGCCTCATGCCCCATGTAGGACATGCCCCATGTGGGTCATGCCTCATGTGGGTCATGCCCCATGTAGGACATGCCCCATGTGGGTCATGCCTCACGTGGGTCATGCCCCATGTGGGTCATGCCCCATGTGGGTCATGACTCACATGGGGCATGACCCACATGAGGCATGACCCACATGGGGCATGACCCACGTGGGGCATGACCCACATGGGGCATGACCCACATGGGGCATGTAGTACATGGGGCATGACCCACATGGGGCATGACGCACAAGGGGCATGACCCACATGGGGAATGACCCACATGGGGCATGACCCATATGGGGCATGACCCACATGGGGCATGACCCACATGGGGCATGACTCACATGGGGCATGACCCACGTGGGGCATGACCCACATGGGGCATGACCCACGTGGGGCATGCCCCACAAGGGGCATGACCCACATGGGGAATGACCCACATGGGGCATGTCTTACATGGGGCATGACCCACAAGGGGCATGACCCACATGGGGAATGACCCACATGGGGCATGACCCATATGGGGCATGACCCACATGGGGCATGACCCACATGGGGAATGACCCACATGGGGAATGACCCACATGGGGCATGACCCATATGGGGCATGACCCACATGGGGCATGACCCATATGGGGCATGACCCACATGGGGCATGACCCACATGGGGTTGACTCACATGGGGCATGACCCACGTGGGGCATGACCCACGTGGGGCATGACCCACATCGGGCACGACCCACGTGGGGCATGACCCACAGGGGGCATGACCCACGTGGGGCATGACCCACATGGGGCATGACCCACGTGAGGCATGACCCACATGGGGCATGACCCACATGGCATGACCCACATGGGGCATGTCTTACATGGGGCATGACCCACAAGGGGCATGACCCACATGGGGAATGACCCACATGGGGCATGACCCATATGGGGCATGACCCACATGGGGCATGACCCACATGGGGAATGACCCACATGGGGCATGACCCATATGGGGCATGACCCACATGGGGCATGACCCACATGGGGCATGACTCACATGGGGCATGACCCACGTGGGGCATGACCCACATCGGGCACGACCCACGTGGGGCATGACCCACAGGGGGCATGACCCACGTGGGGCATGACCCACGTGGGGCATGACCCACGTGGGGCATGACCCACATGGGGCATGACCCACGTGGGGCATGACCCACATGAGGCATGACTCACATGGGGCAGGACCCACATGGGGCATGTCCTACATGGGGCATGTCCTACATGGGGCATGACCCACATGGGGCATGACTCACATGGGGCATGACCCACGACCCACATGGGGCATGTCCTACATGGGGCATGACCCACAAGGGGCATGACCCACATCTGGAATGACCCACATGGGGCATGAGCCACATGGGGCATGACCCACGTGGGTCATGCCCCATGTGGGTCATGCCCCATGTGGGTCATGCCCCATGTGGGTCATGCCCCATGTGGGTCATGTCCCATGTGGGTCATGCCCCATGTGGGTCATGCCCCATGTGGGTCATGCCCCATGTGGGTCATGCCCCATGTGGGTCATGCCCCATGTGGGTCATGCCCCATGTGGGTCATGCCCCATGTGGGTCATGCCCCATGTGGGTCATGCCCCATGTGGGTCATGCCCTACGTGGGTCATGCCATATGTGAGTCATGCCCCACGTGGGTCATGCCCCATGTGGGTGATGTCCCATGTGGGTCATGCCCCATGTGGGTCATGCCCCATGTAAGACATGCCCCATGTGGGTCATGCCATGTGGGTCATGCCCCATGTGGGTCATGCCTCACGTGGGTCATGCCCCATGTCGGTCATGCCCCATGTGGGTCATGCCCCATGTCTGTCATGCCCCATGTGGGTCATGCCCCACGTGAGTCATGCCCCACGTGGGTCATGCCCCATGTGGGTCATGCCCCATGTGAGTCATGCCCCATGTGGGTCATGCCCCATGTGGGTCATGCCCCATGTGGGTCTTGCCCCACGTGGGTCATGCCCCATGAGAGTCATGCCCCATATGAGTCATGCCCCATGTGGGTCATGCCCCATGTGAGTCATGCCCCATGTGGGTCATGCCCCATGTCTTTCATGCCCCATGTGGGTCATGCCCCATGTGGGTCATGCCCCACGTGAGTCATGCCCCACGTGGGTCATGCCCCATGTGGGTCATGCCCCATGTGAGTCATGCCCCATGTGGGTCATGCCCCACGTGGGTCATGCCCCATGTGGGTCATGCCCCATGTGGGTCATGCCCCATGTCTGTCATGCCCCATGTCGGTCATGCCCCATGTGGGTCATGCCCCACGTGAGTCATGCCCCACGTGGGTCATGCCCCATGTGAGTCATGCCCCATGTGGGTCATGCCCCATGTGGGTCATGCCCCATGTGGGTCATGCCCCACGTGGGTCATGCCCCACGTGGGTCATGCCCCATGTGGGTCATGCCCCATGTGGGTCATGCCCCATGTCTGTCATGCCCCATGTGGGTCATGCCCCATGTGGGTCATGCCCCACGTGAGTCATGCCCCACGTGGGTCATGCCCCATGTGGGTCATGCCCCATGTGAGTCATGCCCCATGTGGGTCATGCCCCATGTGGGTCATGCCCCATGTGGGTCATGCCCCATGTGGGTCATGCCCTACGTGGGTCATGCCCCATGTGGGTCATGCCCCACGTGGGTCATGCCCCATGTGGGTCATGCCCCATGTGGGTCATGCCCCATGTGGGTCATGCCCCATGTGGGTCATGAACCATGTGGGTCATGCCCCACGTGGGTCATGCCCCATGTCGGTCATGCCCCATGTGGGTCATGCCCCATGTGGGTCATGCCCCATGTGGGTCATGCCCCATGTGGGTCATGCCCCATGTGGGTCATGCCCCACGTGGGTCATGCCCCATGTCGGTCATGCCCCATGTGGGGCATGCCCCATGTGGGTCATGCCCCATGTGGGTCATGCCCCATGTGGGTCATGCCCCATGTGGGTCATGCCCCACGTGGGTCATGCCCCATGTGGGTCATGCGCCATGTGGGTCATGCCCCATGTGGGTCATGCCCCATGTAGGTCATGCCCTACGTGGGTCATGCCCCATGTGGGTCATGCCCCACGTGGGTCATGCCCCATGTGGGTCATGCCCCACGTGGGTCATGCCCCATGTCGGTCATGCCTAATGTGGGTCATGCCCCACGTAGGTCATGCCCCATGAGAGTCATGCCCCATATGAGTCATGCCCCATGTGGGTCATGCCCCATGTGGGTCATGTCCCATGTGGGTCATGCCCCATGTGGGTCATGCCTACGGTGACCATCCGTCCCGGTTTACCCGGGACTGTCCCGTATTTCTACAGCTTGTCCCGGATTTTTATTTGAGGAACCCAGGACGTAAAAGTGTCCCGTATTTTGTTATTTGTCCCGTGATTGTCCCGTATTTGCACACTTTCTGATTTTTTTAAAATTAAAATTTAAAAAAAAATTTACGGAAAACAAGAACAAGAAAAATGTGGTTGGAAATTAACAGTTTTTCGTAGCACTAAGCCAAGTACGCTGCTGAAGCAAAACGAAAATTTTTCCAAGTAAAAAACTCTGTTGAAGCAAGAAAAATTACCTGGACAGTTTTAATGTGAGTGACAAACGACAGAAAACTCCAAATATTCTAGCACTGGTAAGAATTTAGTTGTGTTAGGTGCGTAATGTGCAACGAAAAGCTAAATTTTGTTTCGTTGTGCTTGTTTTATGTGAAAATTTTCGTTCCGCATCCAGCTTGTATTTGTCAGATTGAAAAGCTATACCTACCAGGAAAAGTTTTTTTTTCGAATAATGGACAACATATGGAAGAGTAAAGAACCCAGCTAAATTTCACTCTAAATAATTTAATTTTTTTTTTGAAAATCATTATTTTCAAAACGATCCATCACATTTTGTATCCGTCCCGGGTTTCGCTTCTAGAAATATGGTCACCGTAGTCATGCCCCATGTGGGTCATGCCCCATGTGGGTCATGCCCCATGTGGGTCATGCCCCATGTGGGTCATGCCCCATGTGGGTCATGCCCCATGTGGGTCATGCCCCATGTGAGTCATGCCCCATGTGGGTCATGCCCCACGTGGGTCATGCCCCATGTGGGTCATGCCCCATGTGGGTCATGCCCCATGTGGGTCATGCCCCATGTGGGTCATGCCCCATGTGGGTCATGCCCCACGTGGGTCATGCCCCATGTAAGACATGCCCCATGTGGGTCATACCCCATGTCGGTCATGCCCCATGTGGGTCATGCCCCACGTGGGTCATGCCCCATGTGGGTCATGCCCCACGTGGGTCATGCCCCATGTGAGTCATGCCCCATGTGGGTCTTGCCCCTTGTGGGTCATGCCCCACGTGGGTCATGCCCCATGTGGGTCATGCCCCACGTGGGTCATGCCCCATGTGGGTCATGCCCCATGTGGGTCTTGCCCCACGTGGGTCATGCCCCATGTGAGTCATGCCCCATATGAGTCATGCCCCATGTGGGTCATGCCCCACGTGGGTCATGCCCCATGTCGGTCATGCCCCATGTGGGTCACGCCCCACGTGGGTCATGCCCCATGTGAGACATGCCCCATGTGGGTCATGCCCCATGTCGGTCATGCCCCATGTGAGTCATGCCCCATGTGAGTCATGCCCCATGTGGGTCATGCCCCATGTGGGTCATGCCCCATGTGGGTCATGCCCCATGTGGGTCATGCCCCACGTGGGTCATGCCCCATGTAAGACATGCCCAATGTGGTTCATGCCCCATGTGGGTCATGCCCCATGTGGGTCATGTCCCATGTGGGTCATGCCCCACGTGGGTCATGCCTAATGTGAGTCATGCACCATGTGGATCATGCCCCTTGTGGGTCATGCCCCACGTGGGTCATGCCCCATGTGGATCATGCCCCTTGTGGGTCATGCCCCACGTGGGTCATGCCCCATGTGGGTCATGCCCCACGTGGGTCATGCCCCATGTTATTCATGCCCCATGTGGGTCATGCCCCATGTGGGTCATGCCCCACGTGGGTCATGCCCCAAGTGAGTCATGTCCCATGTAGGTCATGCCCCATGTGGGTCATGCCCCAAGTGGGTCATGCCCCATGTGGGTCATGCCCCATGTGGGTCATGCCCCACGTGGGTCATGCCCCATGTGAGTCATGCCCCATGTGGGTCATGCCCCATGTGGGTCATGCCCCACGTGGGTCATGCCACACGTGGGTCATGCCCCACGTGGGTCATGCCCCATGTGGGTCATGCCCCACGTGGGTCATGCCCCATGTGGGTCATGCCCCATGTAGGACATGCCCCACGTGGGTCATGCCCCATGTGGGTCATGCCCCACGTGGGTCATGCCCCATGTGAGTCATGCCCCATGTGGGTCATGCCCCAGGTGGGTCATGCCCCATGTGGGTCATGCCCCATGTGGGTCATGTCCCATGTGGGTCATGCCCCACGTGGGTCATGCCCCTTGTAAGACATGCCCAATGTGGGTCATGCCCCATGTGGGTCATGCCCCATGTGGGTCATGTCCCATGTGGGTCATGCCCCACGTGGGTCATGCCTAATGTGCGTCATGCACCATGTGGATCATGCCCCTTGTGGGTCATGCCCCACGTGGGTCATGCCCCATGTGGGTCATGCCCCATGTGGGTCATGCCCCACGTGAGTCATGCCCCACGTGGGTCATGCCCCATGTGGGTCATGCCCCACGTGGGTCATGCCCCATGTTATTCATGCCCCATGTGGGTCATGCCCCACGTATGTCATGCCCCAAGTGAGTCATGTCCCATGTAGGTCATGCCCCATGTGGGTCATGCCCCAAGTGGGTCATGCCCCATGTGGGTCATGCCCCATGTGGGTCATGCCCCATGTGGGTCATGCCCCACGTGGGTCATGCCCCATGTAGGACATGCCCCACGTGGGTCATGCCCCATGTGGGTCATGCCCCACGTGGGTCATGCCCCATGTGAGTCATCCCCCATGTGGGTCATGCCCCACGTGGGTCATGCCCCATGTGGGTCATGCCCCAGGTGGGTCATGCCCCATGTGGGTCATGCCCCATGTGGGTCATGCCCCATGTGGGTCATGCCCCATGTGGGTCATGCCCCATGTGGGTCATGCCCCACGTGGGTCATGCGCCATGTGAGTCATGCCCCATGTGGGTCATGCCCCATGTGGGTCATGCCCCATGTGGGTCATGCCCCATGTGGGTCATGCCCCAAGTGAGTCATTCCCCATATGGGTCATGCCCCATGTGGGTAATGCCCCATGTGGGTCATGCCCCACGTGGGTCATGCCCCATGTCGGTCATGCCCCATGTAGGTCATGCCCCACGTGGGTCATGTCCCATGTAAGACATGCCCCATGTGGGTCATGCCCCATGTGGGTCATGCACCATGTATGTTATGCCCCATGTGGGTCATGCCCCATGTGGGTCATGCCCCATGTGGGTCATGCCCCAAGTGAGTCATGCCCCATATGGGTCATGCCCCATGTGGGTAATGCCCCATGTGGGTCATGCCCCACGTGGGTCATGCCCCATGTCGGTCATGCCCCATGTGGGTCATGTCCCATGTAAGACATGCCCCATGTGGGTCATGCCCCATGTGGGTCATGCCCCATTTGGGTCATGCCCCATGGGGTCATGTGGGTCATGCCCCATGTGGGTCATGCCCCATGTGGTTCATGCCCCATGTGGGTCATGCCCCATGTAGGACATACCCCTTGTGGGTCATGCCCCATGTGGGTCATGCCCCATGTGGGTCATGCCCACACATTTTAATTCATAAAATTGCACTTGTTTTAATCATAATTTGCTCCAGTAACTGTAGATACCTATAAACGATTTTGACTGAAAATAATATGAAAGAAGACTCTGTTCTTGTTCTCTCCAAATAAAACGCAGTTAATTCATTCCTTTCGTTCTTAACATTTTGACAGGACCTGGAAGAAGGAATCTTCTATAGACCAAAATTAACAGGTCATAAAGAAAATATAATAATAAAAACATAATAAAGATAAACAGAGAAGGCTAAGAAGTACTCGCATAATATAATATAGTCTCGTTAATCTTATGTGTGAAGGAAGAAATAAGCCTTATGGAAAGAGTAATGAACCCTAAACTTATATTACTTTTTCTGTGAGAATACTTTACCGGTGAAACATAATTCTTATGGTAACATGGCAAAATGCTGTACTTAATATTTGATTACAGACACCTAATTTGTACAGTTTTGATGAAGCTGTAATTTATTAGTGAAGATAATGATTTGCTTCAATTAGATAAATTTACTATGTGTTAGCAGGTACGAAGGAAATGGTTTCGTGAAATTGTTATAATTAAAGCCAACAAAACATCCTGAATGTTCGGATAAAAGTGTATATCTGAAAAATTTGGGTATTTTTTGACATTTTAAGTACATATGATATTTTCTTGTCAATTTTTCGAACGTTAACAAAAATTCAAATTCTAATAAATAAAGGAAAACACAATTTTTTTCAACGATTCGTTATATTTTATATACAGGGTGACTCAGGAGTAATGTGCCAAAAAGCTAGAGCGTGTAGGTTGGGTCGAGACAAGAAAAAGCATCGAACTTTAAAAACTAAATCAGTACTTAATTACATAAAATTTTGAAACAAATTAGTTTGAAATTTTTTTTCGATTATTATTATTATTAATAATAATTATTTTTTTTTTCTAAATTAAGTCATTTTTTTTTTAATTGCCACTCCTGGCTAAACGAGGGGGAATAGACCCCCTCCAATGCGATTTTTTTCTTGTCTCGACAATAAATCCATGGGGTACCGCCCATGGATTATAGTTTTAAGGGCCTTTAGGCAATAAAATCGCAATTTTGTTAATGAAAATTTAATAACAAATAATAATAATCGATGACAAGAAAAGGCAAATACGAAGGAAAAGAATTCAAATGTTGTCTCGGAAAAATGTTTCTCTTGAAACCTTTAAAATTCAAAGAATATGATTTCAAAAGTCCATTTTTTTGTTCTGAACTGCTTGGGGAAATATTATTTTATTGTTTTTCATGAAAATCAAACAATTTTATTTCCTTAACGCCCTTACAGCTAGGTAAGGTAAGTTTTCAGGTGTTATCAATGAAAAAAATTTGATCTATTCAGGGTTAATCCAATACTGTATCACTTTATTGTGTCCTTAAAGGACACAAAAAATAATTGACGAATGGTTAATGTTTCATAAATTTATTTATTAACAAGTCCAGCCACGTAAAAACAGAAAATAAGGAGGTTTTTTAGAAAAAAGTAGTTTTGGTTTTTTTGTTAATTTCTCGAAAATAACAAGATATTTTTGAATCTGATTTTCTGTTTTTGTCAAAAAATAAATAAAAACATCGAATTTTAAAAACTAAATTAGTACTTAGTTACATACCTACATTTTTTTTAAAAATTGGTTTGAAATTTTTTTTCCAATTTTTTTTTTCAAAATTTTGATTTTAAGAATTAATTTTTCAAAAACTGTGCCATAAAATGGCTTTGTTTAAATTGCCCCCCCGCTAAACGAGGGGGAATAGACCCTATCCTATACGCAGGGGCGTACACTCCCTTGGGGCAAGCGGGGCAGCGCCCCGGGGCCCCAGACCGACCCCAGGGCCCCCACTGGAGACAATACAGAACAGTTATAAATTGAGTTACGAAGTAAATTAAAATGTATTTGAATCACTTCGGATACAAGGGAAACTAATTATGTCATTCAGTTGGTAGCCACACAATATATATATTGATTTAAAAAAAAAGGTTACCCCAGGGGCCCCAAAAAAATAAACTGCTTTTTTAAAAGAAAAATTATAATTTTATCTTAGGGCCCCAAAAAATATTACTTGAAAAATCTTTGCCACCACAAATAATACATTAGGGGCCCCAAAAAAGCAAAAAAAGTTTTGTTAATGGCATACCAAATATTACTTCAAGTCAATACATTGGGGGCCCCAAAAAAGCAAACAACTACTTCAGGCCAGGGGCCCCAAAAGCCTCTATTTCAGGGGGTCAAGAAAAATTAAATTAAAAAAAAATTGTTTTTTAAATTAAATTACATTTATTGATGGATTACTAAATATTACTCTAGGAGCCCCAAAATCTATTACTAAGGAGCCCAAAAATATTCATCAAATTTTCTGATGGCATGACAAATATTATTTGAGGATCCTCAAAAAGCGGTTCAAAACAATCAAATGGAAAATTAAATATCAATTCAGGGACCCCAACATAAATACATCAGGGCCCAAATATAAAAACATTACGTTATTGGTCTCATTCTGAATATTACTTCAGAACAGATTAATTCTTGGCTCCAAAAAAATTATATTATATTTTAGGGGCCTCTAAGCACTTAATTTTGAGGCCCCAAAAATAATTTTTCAGGGGCCCTAAGCTTCAAAAATTTGTATTTTAGGGGTCTCTTAATACAGTGGACTCCGCTAAGTCCAACTCCCTCTAAGTCGAATTTCCCTCTAAGTCGAACTTTTTCACCACTTTTAATGAACAGTTCTGAAAAAAAAAATATTAAATAAATCCTTCTAACTCGAATTTTCCTCTATTTCGAACCGATTTTCGAGTAGCGTGAAAGTTTGACTTAGAGGGAGTCGACTGTATTTAATTTTGGGGGCTCCTAGTACGAGTATTTACTACTTTTATTATAGACATTTAAAGTAAGTATAGCAAAGTGCATTACGAACATATTAAAACATTAAAATAAACCTAAAAATAAATAAGCCATACAAAAAAATGTATGGCGTATACATCCTTTTTTTTTGTATCTAAGGGGCCCCAAAATTTAGTCTTGCCCCGGGGCCCCGGCGACTCAACGTACGCCACTGCCTATACGATTTTTTTTTGTCTCGACCCAATTTACAAGCTCTAGCTTTTTGGCACATTACTCCTGAATCACCCTGTAAATTTTTTAATTTGAACTTTAAAGGTCACTGTGACGAACTTTTTTTTATTGAAAAAATTTATATTTATATGGATCAAAAAGTAGTGTATTACTTTACATTCGAACTCATATTTTATCACAAACTTTTCTGAAAATCCAATAAATTAAATACTTGGATATATTATATTTTTTAACTGAAAGTATGCTTTCTTAGTAGAATTTTCTATTAAATAAAAAGATGTGGAACGAAAAAATGTTCGGACTCTTACATGTGCGATTTTAGTTCAGCAAAATTAAGCATTAAAAATGGCTTAAATTATTTTGATTATCATAAATAACATTAATTTCTTGCGTTTAGAGCTTAAGGGAATTTCAACATAATAGCATTGAAATTGAATCGAAATTTTTTTTTTGTCGGTTTTTTTTAGAATTTTTCCATTTTTAATAAAACAAATTAGTAGTCTGCAAACGATTCAAAGATGCTGTATCACGTTCTCTTTTCGAGAAATTAAATAGAAAATATCAAAAATCTTGCTTTTTGGAATATGTTATGATTTCCAAAACTTGTGTGTTGGTTGTATTTGACTGTAAATTTTATTATCTCAGATAAAATTCTTAATTTGTTAGAAATCTCTTCAAAATTCTTTGCCATCTCTGGGATACGTAGAAACCTAATATTTGTGAATCCACCATAGAAGACAAATTAATGATGAATATTCATATTTACAACTAATTAACAGATTCATATACTTTTGAAAAGTTAAAAAATAATATACCTAAAAGAGAAAGATTAGATTTTCAAACGCTTTGCACTAAAAAATTTTCCGCGATGAAAACACCAGAACTCCTGAACTATACTTATAAAATCACTGATGTTTAAAAAAAAAATGAAAACGTTTGAATGTCTATAGTTTCCAAGGTCACTAATGGAAAGTTACCACTGCCACTGCGAACCGTTGCCGTCCTCATCCTCATATTTATTGTATTGACACTTCAACCATACTATACAATCAAAAACAAAATACAAGTCTATACCTACGTTATGGAATATATGAATATGTAACTGAGACCGACTAAATTTATGGGTATTCAAATCCTAAAATTTCGCGATAAGAATTGATTTTTTTCAATCACCACCTCTCAATACTAGCCCTCTTTTTCACTAGCCAGAATATGGCAATGTCCACTCACCAGTAAAAGTTTAGGGTTGACCTTGAATAAAAATACTATCAAATGCTGTTTGTGTAACTAACACTTATCGTTTATCACACAAAAATATTCTCAAAAAAAAAAATATTTTAATCTTTATATTTAAATTTCACATTCGGTTTTTTTGTTCAAGAGTTACAAACCAGGTAGAAAATGTTATCGAACAAAAATTTTTAACTGCGTTTGCATTCCACCACCAATCCCATCATCTATTGACTATAAGAATGTCAAATAAAAATTGAACTAGATTCAATTGAATTTTTTGAAAAAATATTTTTCTAGTGTTTGGCCAGAATTTTAATGAATTTTCAATTTCATCCTTAAAAAATTCCTCAAAGGGCGATGGCAGTTTGACGTGATGCTATAGGTAGCTACTCCTTCCACTTCCACTTTCGTTTTTTTTTTTTTTTTTTTTTTTTTTTTATTATTGTTGAATTTTTTAATATAGAATTCACAAGGACATAAATCTATGCAAACCGTGATGCCATCAAATTCAATCGATAATAATAAATTGAACTGACAAAACAGAAATGCAAATAAGTTAGGTAGAATTTTCAGTCGAAAAATATACTCACCTAATGAAATAAGAAAATAGATTGGATTTCATACCGCAACGAGATTGGCGCATTGAATAACCAAAAAAATAAAAAAACGAATAATATAAGCCCTGCCAAAATTTTATTCTCAACTGGAGATTTTCTCCCTTTTAACATAAAGAAAATTAAAAGTTTTGATTCTAATAAAATGACCGGAATCATAGTAAAGCAATGTGTTAATTTCAGTTTACTCTTGTCCCCTAAGTAAAATAATTGGGTTGGGGTCAAAATTCTGCCGGGGTCAAAATTCTTTTGTCAAAATTCTGCTTTCAAAATTCTGCTTTACAAAATTCTGCTTTCAAAATTCTGCTTTTCAAAATTCTGTTTTTCAAAATACTGCTTTTCAAAATTCTGCAAAAAATTAAAAAAGGGTTTGGAAAATGTTAAAAAGCGCGCGCTTTTAAACATTTTCCAAACCCTTTTTTAATTTTTTGCAGAATTCTGTAAAATCATCTTTTTGAAAAATTATCTGCTTATTTGATTACTTACCTACATAATTTGTCATTTTTTAAATGCGAATTAATTTTTGTTTTATAAATGAATAAATTTGAAAATATTAAGAAAAGGTTTTTAATATTAAACATTCCGAAAATAACTAAAAATTTATTAATTTATCAAATAAAGATGAATATTCAAAAATTTGAACAAAAAAAGGTAACATCGGTTCCAATTAGTATACATATTTTATTTGTAAGAAAGTCAGTATATACATTTCAAAAAATATTTGCGACACTTAAATAAAAAAATTTTGGAAAGTACCAATGTTGAATTACATTAATGAGGTGTATTTTTCTTTAGCCAGCGCATATGCTATAAAAACAAAAAAAACAGAATTAGCAGAATTTTTTTTGTTCAAATATAATGCTGGCAGAATTTTGAAAAGCAGAATTTTAAAAAGCAGAATTTTGAAAAACAGAATAGAAAAAAAGTAGATTTTTGAAAAACAGAATTTTCGCTGAAAAAGCAGAATTTTGAAAAGCAGAATTTTGAAGCCAGAATTTTGACCCGATCCCAAAATAATTACATCAATTAAAGTCTTTGTATAGGCGAGGTTTAAAAGCCTGAAATCCGAATAGTGAATATTAAAGCATTGTACCATCTGATGACTAGAACAGAGTTTTCCTCTATGTAACATAGTTAGTTTCAACAATCACATAATCTAACTACAAAAGACGTTATCAAATAACACAAAACAACACAGATAAATTTATTTTTATTAAACATGATAGAACTACTGTCAATACAAGTCAAGATGACACTCTGTTGGTGACCCAAAGAGATAGAATCGATTGTCTGGGAACACCACATGATGGTTATTATCGCATTGAATTGCATACCAAATGTATGTTTGTGAAAGCCATTTCAAGTGTCAATATATTATATTAACATTATACATAGCTTTGACCTTAATTTTATACACAAGATGTAATTTGCCAGAAATCAATATCGACCTTTTCGTTGACCTGAGACTTCAGACAAAATTAGAAAATGGTTATTATATTGGTTTTTTTTTTTTTTTGAAGAAATAGGTCCTTATAACTCAAGAGGGTTTTATTGATTTTAGGAAAGAAAGTACGTTTGAAATAAATGTGAATAATAAAATGGTCAGTGAACATGAACAATCATATGAACAAAACTAAATATACCAAACAGATACTGTTTGAGTAGACAAGTTCAAGAAATTAAACTTGCAAGTGGTGACAAACCTTTTTTACAATCGTGAGCAAAATTATGGAATCACTTCTTTTTGTCTTCTGGTTTTTGTTCCTGTTGGTGTTCGTGAAGAAAACGACAACTCCGATATTCTGGTGGATGCTTGATTTATTGCAACAGAATTCGTTCTAATTTACTATAGAGAGAACTTAACCCCATTTATGCGACAATTTTTAAACGAAGGGTTAGAGCCAGAATATCAGCTATTCCTTGTTTCTATTAAAAAAAAAAAATAGATTGACAATTTTTTGTTGTGCTAATTTTTTTTTTCTTCAAAAGTTTGAGTTTGAAAATACATTTTTCAAAAACTATATTTAAAGTACTGCCTCTGACCTCTGGCGACATCGACTAGACCTCTGGCGACATCGCAAACGATTTTCATAAAAAAAATATTCTATTAAAAATGCATGTATCCGAAAATCGTTATTATGTATGTACCTACATATTTCGTTGGAAACGAAAATAATTGGGATGGGTGTCAAAAATCGTGTTTTTTACAATTTTTGTATAAAGTAGGCCTCCTATTAAAAAAAAAAAATGAATACAAAAGTTGTAGATAATAAAAAGATCTTCAACTTTGCCACAATCAGTTTTTGTTGTTTTTTTAGGTTTATCTCTTACAAATCAGTTGGATTTTAACAAAACTTGTTTCTAAACAATGTTTAGTTTTTTTTTTAGAAAAATATTATTTTTTGTATTTTTGACGAATTTAATTTTTTAAAATCAAAAAATTAGCCTATTTTTTCAATCAAAAAAGTTGCCCAAATTTTTTTTTTGATTTTTGAAAAGTTTGGTAAAGTCAAAGTTACACATTTATTTCAGAAAATATTGGGAAAATTAAAAAAAAAAAAAACGATTTTAAGATTTACAGTGATATTAGCCAGTCAGATTTAGTGATATACTTATATACTTTCCTAATGGATTTTTTTCTGAAATTGGTCTCTTCTTTCATAACCTAAAACATTACAAAAATAGTGTTTTTGGAAGTTCAAAATTCGATATCTCAAAAACGTTTAACGTTAGAGAAATTCTGGTACCTTGGTTGGAAATAAGAAGGTCAAAGTCCTATATTTCCATGGCAAAATCTGACTGGCCAATATTTGTGTGATTAACGGCAAATCGATCTTAACCTTCCCTTCTCCATCTTATTTTTTCTTACACGTTGCTCCAACTGGGGTATGACATACCCCAATCATAAATATTTAAAAACTATATTGTTTTCATAAAATTAATTTTTTATTCATCATTTATATTTTTAGTACACGAATTTAAAATAATATTTTTCACTCAAACAATTAAAAAATAAATACTTTCTACACAAAAAAATGATTTAAAAATTATACTTAGAGAAAAAATTTCGTTTTACAAATTTTTCTGGGGTATCTCATACCCCAGAGGGAGGACGGAAGGTTAAAATCGTTTTTTTTTTTTTCAATTTTCCCAATATGTTCTGAAATAAACATGAAGTTTTCTACAGTGTCTTAAGGCATTAATTTAAATCACGGTATCCCAGACTTTTCAAAAAATAAAATATCTGTCTGTATTCTTTTTGATTGAAAAATAGGATATTTTTTTTCATATTAAATTCATCAAAAATAAAAAATATAGTTTCCTGACAAAAGAAAAGGTTAATAACATAAAAAAGTAAGTGTTAGCCCTGATTATAGTTAGACTATCAGAAAACTAAATGTAAATATAAAAAAAAACTTTTATTCTTAACAGGGACGTACACTCTCAAGTAGCACAAAAAACTAAAATACACCAAAATATTTGGAGTATTTTTTGCACTTTCGTGATATGCATTTTGAATATAAAAAATATACCATTTTCTCGTGTATAATAAACTCCGCTGCTGGTTAAAAAATTAAACTGATTTTGGTATATAAATAGAGCTAGTGGTATAAAAAATGAACTGGTTTTTGGTGAAAAATTATTCCTTTGAAATTGAAAAATACACAATAAATCTATGGATAAAATACACCATTTAAATTATTCTGATTTATAACTTGAAACAAAGTTTATTTTTTAACCTTAAATAGTTTGATGAATTAAAATGTACACTATTTCTTATGAAATAAATGAAAATAAATTATTCTGTATCACAATACAATTAACTAATGTTAAATATGAATTTGAGTGCCTAATGTAAGAACGAAACAAATTCCATCTACTGATTTTAGATACTACCGCGTCTAAAAATCGAGCGCCTCAAAAATTTCAATGAATTAATGATTTTTTTTTTCGATTTTAAAAATCAGTTTTTCAAAAATAATAATTTTTTTGTTGTTTTTACATTTTTTTAGAAGCGTTCTCTTATTCTAATATAAACGAATCGAAAAAAAGTAAGAATGCGGGATAATTAGGCCGATATAGTACTATTATAGTAAAATAATTAATCGCTGTCTTCATTATTTAAATGGCGGCCATGTAAAAATATGACGTCTCCCACTTATGCAGTCTGGTGAATTTTATGTCCACAGGGTGTACTTCCTACACCAAAGAGAGTGCACAAAATAAACCGTTTCGGTTCATTTGAGAATCGAATAATTTTATGCACCAATAATGGTGTATTATAAAAACAATTGAATATCGGCGTATTTTTTGCACGGAATCTTAAAAGAAATGTTGAAATTTTGCACACAAAAGATGATGGTATAATTTTTATACCATCTTTTTTGATAAATACACCATTTTATTCAAATTTCTCAATTTTACACCAAAATTAATGAATTTACACCAATTTATACACCAGTGTGCTACTTGAGCTCCCTTGGGGCAAGCGGGGCGGTGCCCCGGGGCCCCCGAACGACCCTAGGGCCCCCACTGGAGACAATGCAGAGAAGGAAACTGTTAGCATAAATTGAGTTACGAAGTAACCAGGGAGACAAATTATGTCATTCAGTGTAATGTATAATGCATTGGTAGCCACACAATATATGTATATTGATTTAAAAAAAAGTTTACCCCAGGGTCCCCAAAAAAATAAACTGCTTTTTTAAAAGAAAAATTATAATTTTATCTTAGGGCCCCCAAATATATTACTTGAAAAATCTTTGCCACCACAAATAATACAAAAATATTATTTGAGGATCCTCAATAGTAGTTCAAAACAATCAAATGGAAAATTAAATATAAATTCAGGGGCCCCAACATAAATACATCAGGGCCCAAAATAAAAACATTACGTTATTGGTGGCATTCCGAATATTACTTCAGAACAGAAGCCCCAATACCTATTAATTCTTGGCTCCAAAAAATTATATTATATTTTAGGGGCCTCTAAGCACTTAATTTTGAGGCTCTAAAAATAATTTTTCAGAGGCCCCAAAATAAAAAAAATTATGTCTGATGATGGAAAATAAAATATGTTTTTATTACTTCAGAACAGAGGCCCCAAGAACTATCAATTTTTAGCTAAAAAATTTTTATTTTAGGGGTCTTTAAATATTTAATATTGGGGGCCCCTAGTACAAGTGTTTACTACTTTTATGAGAGACATTTTAAGTAAGTATTGCAAAGTATATTACGAACATATTAAAACATTAAAATAAACCTAAAAATAAATAGGCCATACAAAAAAAAACGTATGGCGTATACGTAATTTCTTTTGTAACTAAGGGGCCCCCAATTATCAAAGGGGCCCCAAAATTAATTTAGTCTTACCCCGGGGCCCCGGCGACTCAACGTACGCCACTGATTCTTAATAATAAACTCTATCTGAGGTTAATCTGACTATTGAAAAATTGGCCCTTAATCAAGTTTTTTTTTTTTTTTAATCCAACTATTTTTGTAAAAAATAATAAATCGTATTTTTGCATTTTTCTCACTAATTTTGAGGTTACATAAAAAAATATTTTCAGAAAAAGTTGTAGATCTTTTAAGTATCTACAACTCTTGCATTTAACTTTTTTCGATAAAAGGTCTACTTTTGACAGAAATCGTAAAAAACATGTTTTTTGACAACCACCCTACATTTTCGCCGACACACCCCATTTCTCCCATTTTGCTTATAGGCAATTAATCATTTCCCTTTCATGTTATGATACTTGGTCAAAAGCTATTTAAATTAACAGAGACACTATATTAAACCTACACCATATTATATTGAAGTTTAAAGTCGTTGATTAAGCTGACGAGATTTTTGACAACTAAGAGACGTTTTGTGCAGGTTCTTTAATAGACCACTTTCCTGTTGGTACCACTAAAAAGCTATGAATGGGGATAAGTCCCAAATTTCAGTTGAGAGAATCAACGTTCGTCAATGCTTTACTATGTATATTAACCGAGTTGAAGAAAATAGGTTTGTTTGTGTTCCATAAAAAGCGATTGACACAATAACCTACAAAAATATATCCCATTTAGGTATCATCTCATTATTAAAGACAAAAGAGGTTAATAGTAGAAATGTCACACACGTTTTGCAGTGTATCTAATATAAGAGTCATAGTCAATATAGGAAATATATGAAAAACAACCCTTCTTAACCAACTTTTACCTTCCGACGAACTTTTCATGACAAATTAACCAGACATAAATGTGAGTATAAAACGTGCTTAGACAGTTTTCATTATATTAGCTTGTTAAGCTTGCGATAATTTCTCAATAAAACACTCACATAAAATAACTTTTTAATTTGTATTTTATGTCTGAATTCACCATGTCCTTAAATTAGTTTGAAGGCCAAAAAGCTAAAATTTTAATAGCAGCTTCCAGACTTTTAATTTTATCTTTTTAATTAGTTCTAACCTATATTTGCTAATTAAATAAGTTTTATTTTCTTAGCAAATAGTAGGTAGGTACCTACCTACTTTGTGTTTTATGTTTTCTAAACGTGAAAATCATTCACAAAATTGGTCTCGTCTCAATATTATGACCGCACATTAAACACAAAAAAAAAAAAAAAAAGAAGGACCCATTGATTTAAACGAAATGCTACGTTAGCCTCCAATTGTCATAAATCTTCTCCTCAATGGATGGCAAAGAATAGAAATCAAGACTCAGAAATCGTAAATAATCGCACTGCAATTACATTACCCTATATACAGAGCAAAGTCAAAGCTTAAAAGGTATAAGGGTGATATGGAGGAGGACCGAGCGCAGCACCAGCCATAAACAACCCGCTGCCAAGGCTATTATATCCTTTCTTCTATGAGCGATGATATTAAAGGAAAAGATACCAAATCTCAATTTGAAAGCGTTTACGTTTACGTTCTTTATACGTTCTGGGTGTCTGAACCATAATTCTTAGTTCCCGAACAAACTCATATGTCAGGCAATAAAAATTGTTGCCACTGATATCAGAGTAAATCATCTCCTTTATTGTCGTTCCTGCTTTTTCTTTTTCTATCTTCGTCTCTTTCTTTTTTTTGATGAAACGTTCCACCATGATTGCAGAGGTTTGGTACGACTTTTAAAAGAAAACTTTAATCAAAATCAATGGACCCGTTGCGTTGTGCCCGGCCGGATGAAGTGAATGGCGTGATAACTGTCCATCTCGCCTTCCCAGATCAGATCCTTGAACAGTCTCAGTAGATGGCTATATACAGACATATCTACAAAAACGAGATTTTCAGTTCATAGTTCTTGGTCGTTGTTCCTGTATACTGTCAAGTTGTCAGCAAATCCAGGCGGTCAGTCTATTTTGCTTGGTTCAAGAACCAGCTATGGCATGGATGCTTTGCACAACAATACAGCGAGCTCGTATTGTACTTGGGTTGGGATATCACATGGAGGAACTTGACCAGAGGAAGAATATGCGTGTTGAATGTTAATTAACTTTTGAATGCGGAGCAACTTAGTCAGACAGATTCGGTGGAAGAGTTTGCACAGTTTCTTTTTTTCTTTATTTTATATCATGGACAAAGAGACAGCGAGAAAGGAAGATACTAAAGTTCAGAGATACCCAAAAGAGATGAGAAACTTCTGACGTCATACGCGGTTTGCCTACAAGCTGCTTTAGACATTTTTGGATAAGTATGCGTGAAAAAATATACATTTTTGGAGAAGTATGCGTGAAAAATTGACATTTTTGCTTAGGTGTGCGGAAAAACACCGTGGCTACACTATGTGTGTTTTTCACATTTATTCACGAATACAAAAGAGATTACAACAACACGAAATAAACAAATGGGTTTTGGGGGGTAAAACGTACGAAAGTTTCCCATCTCCTTTGGGTATCTCTGCTAAAGTTTAAATAGAGAAACCGTTTTGATGAGTTTTTAACTTTATAGAGAGAATGAAGAAAAGATGCTTGAAAAAAAAAGTGGAAAAATAGAGGAATGTTAAAGATTGGAAAAATTTAACAATGTAAATGTTTGAAGGGAGAAAAAAAAGTCTGTATTCTTCTTCGATCAAAAATTGAACGGGGTAAAACTTTATATTCACCAAAGAAAATTCTTGGAAGGTTAAAAAGGTTTTTTGTTTTAGGTTCATTAGTGTTTGGGGTAACTTTTTAACCTGATGAAAGGAAAACAAAATCAAATAAAATTTTATCTAATAACATAGCTCAAAAGGCTTTGGAATCTGGGCACACTTTTTAAAGGCATTCATTTGAAATCATCCTGAAAAAAACAAAGACTATCTTCAGAATTAAAAAGTGATGTACAATAGGTATTCATGTTATGGTGAAGACATACCCATTTCAGTCATTTAATTGCGTGTAAATTTTCTCATCGATTTGAGGAAAAATATATAAATGGCTGAGAAACCGAAATACAAAGAGACTTGATAAGGGTTGATTTCTTGAAGGTGATACAATTTATTTGGGCTTCGTGGGAATTTCTTAATATTTCTTTGATAGAAGAATTATTGATTTGTGTGTAAAAATAAAAAAAAAATTAAAAGGGTTTTAATTAAATTACTCACTTTTTAGTATCTTGTTTGTGAGTTGATAAATCCATGTTAAAGATTGTGTTTTTTTTTTTTTAGAAAATAACCAAACATTTTTTTTTTTTTCAAAATTTTGCTTTCAAAATTTTTCTTTCCAAAATTCTGTTTTTCAATATTCTACTTTTGCGTGCAAGACATTTACCAAACCCTTTTTAATTTTTTGTAGGGTTTTTAAAATTATTTTCTCGCAAAATTTTCTCCTTATTTGATTTACCTACTTACTTCCTTGTTCAATTTTGTTAAAATTCACTTTGTTTTTGATAAATCAATAAGTGTATTATATTTACACAAATAAAGAGGTTTTTAATGTTAAATATTTTCGAAAAAGAATTAAAAAATTACTAATTAGGTACTCAAATGAAAATTAATAAAAACTGAATAAGAAAATAAATATTTTCATATTTCATCACACATCATTTCTAATTAATTTTGTATGGTATAGATTTAAGTTGGAAGAAAGTCAGTCTATGCATTTTGAAAAATATTTGCGACAGTTTGGAAAGTACTGAAGTTAAATGACAATAATGAGTACCTAGGTATTTTTGTTTTGTATTCGCATCATATTCGTACACGTGTATTGTTTACATAGCTTAGAGCTGAAATGAACCAAGTCACAAAAAGTGAATTTAGAGATACCTATAACGAGTTAAAGTTAATACGCTAACATACGAAACACATTTGGATCAAACTCATGACAGAACTTAGTAGAGTCAAATCTTCAGATTTTAGCATTATTAGATATTGATTTTTTTCTTCTTTTTTTTTTTTGACTTAGTCCGTTTCAGAATTCAGATGCTATAAAATAACAAAAAAAAAAAAAAAACAGAATTGGCAGATTTTTTTTTTTTGTTCAACAAATATAAAAATATGCTGGCAAAATTTTGACAAATAAAATTTTAAAAAGCAAAATTTTGAAAGACAATAGAAAAAAGTAAAATTTTGAAAAACAGAAAAGCAGAAGTCGAACTACGGCATACGTTCGTTAACGTATGGTTGCTATGTGTCCCTTTCTTTTTCTACTGATTAAATAGAGAGAGCAATAGCCAAAACGTTAACGTATGAATGATCGATCGTGCGGTGATTCGACCCTAGGTGTCGCATCACAGCACACGATTACGATCATACGTTACCGTTTTGACTATTTCTTACTCTATTTAATTAGTAGAAAAAGATAGCAACCATACGTTAACGAACATTTGCCGTAATTCGGTCCCAGATTTTGAAAAACCCGAATACTGAACAATCAAGCTCTAAAAAGTATGAAACAAAAAAATATGTATTCTCAACTGAAGTTGCATTGTTAAAAATAGTAACTTTTTTCAAAGGACTTTCAATAACAGTTATTTGTTGAGATTTGTATTTATGATGTCTCAATAACCGGTTTACTAAAAAAAAATATTTTCGGTTTTGGTCAGTGAGAAAGTTTTATTTAATTTTTTTTTTTTGAGATTCTGCTCAACCGGTGTTAACTTATCGAAGAGAGAAAAAAAAATAAGAGTCTTTTGGAGACTTTTAATTTGCAAGGATTTTTTTTTAGAAACTAAGATAACTGCCAGAGTTGGGCATTACAATGCAATGCAAATGCCACTTGCCACATGCCACCACCTCTCTTACTCTTTTTCTTTGAAGGCGTATACTTGTAAAGCTGATGATTCCACCCGGACGGAACCCGGGTATTATGCTACCCGAGTACCGGGGTAGTTTGTAGGTACTCGGGTAGTTTGTATAAGGGCAGTTAATTAGCAAAAAGTGTGCATGCAAGTAGGTACTTGGGTTGGCACGACTGGAGATAACTTGTGCCGTAAAAGACAGATAAAATACAAAGCTGAATTATGCACACATCGAAACAAATCTGCAAGATAACATCGCAGAAAAAAAGAAAGAAGACATTTTGACAAAATAAATCAATAATAATGTTTACGATGACGTTTCCGGAAATGCTCCAGTGGGTCAATTCCCGATCTGTGAAGTGTTAAAAAATTTATCATTTCAGTTTTCATATGAAAATTTTTTTAAGTTTGTTTTATTCTTTTTTTTTTTATTTAATTTTTGAAGTATTTTTTTTTTTTTTTTGTATAAATCCAGAATCGAATTTATTATGAAAACGTGATAAAACTGGTCACTTCACAGTTTCATAGATCGGGAATTGACCCCCTGGACTATGAATGAATGATGTACAATTTTGCATACGGGTAATTTTGTTTTCTATTCAAATAAGAAAAAAATTGGTTCCAGAACTTAAGTCATGTGGCATAATCCAAGATTTGTCAGAAAGTGTGTTTTACCTTTTACTTTCGTAAGTTTTGCTTTCCCCCTTTGGTGTGTTATATTTGAGTTAAGAGAATAACTGGACAACATTAGATTCATATAAAGCTTGCTTATTATATTTATTATTAAATTATCTTATTTGTCTATACACCTGTCGAGGTTTAGTTCAAAATTAAATACACTAGCCCAAAAAATTAAAGGAACAAAAAAAAATCGTGATTTTTTTAGTGATTTTCGATAGGCTGTATCTCAGTAAAAAATAACCGCATCATGATAAAATAAAAAGGATGTGAAAGCTCTATTCTTCTAGTTTTAGGATTAAATATTAAAATATTTTATTTCTAACGGTAAAATAGCAAAATTGTTGCAAATGTTCAAAAACCAAAATTTTCTAATTTTTTTTTGTTTTTGCTTCTCTCATAAGGAAGTGGGAAAATTTTTTCTGATAAAATGATTATTATTTTTAGAAAGGCTTTTTATTAGGCTTTAGAATTCCGTTTGTTTCAAACTTCTACGATTTTTTTTACACTGCAATATCAGTCATCAAACCAAAAACCATACTTTTGACTTTGACTATCAATATCTCAACAACGGATCACTAAAGAGAAAATTTAAGGACACATTTAAAAACTTCATTCAATTCTCTACAAAGAATATAAGTTTGCTTTGTAAAAAAAAAGGTTTTCTTATTTTTGAGATTAATTTATGAAAGCTATCAAAATAGGCATTTTTACGGTTTCTTAGAAAATGTACCGCTATTTAATTTCTATGGGTGTAAAGATTAAACTGAGGCTTAATTATTGAAGCTTAATATGCCTGAAATTGATATGCAAAGTTTCAGGCTTATTCATCAAGCAGTTTTTCTGTTGTGATGGTTTGAACTTTTGAGATGAAGTAAAACACCATATTTCTGCAGTTCTAAATGACTTACTTCTTGTAACTTTTTTATGAGCAAAATCAATTTTTTTTTAGTTTATTTGAACATTTTATTGATAAATATCGTTTAAATTATAGATAAACCAAAGAAAAACAAAAAAATTTCAAAATTAGGAAAAATATCCAAAAATGGTATAAAAAGCTTTTTTTTCAAAATTTAAGTTTTTTTTGAAAACTTTAAATTTTTACTTGGTTAATTTTAAATTTAAACGATATTTATCAATAAAATGTTCAAATAAACTAAAAAAAAATTGATTTTGCTCATAAAAAAGTTACAAGAAGTAAGTCATTTAGAACTGCAGAAATATGGTGTTTTACTTCATCTCAAAAGTTCAAACCATCACAACAGAAAAACTGCTTGATGAATAAGCCTGAAACTTTGCATATCAATTTCAGGCATATTAAGCTTCAATAATTAAGCCTCAGTTTAATCTTTACACCCATAGAAATTAAATAGCGGTACATTTTCTAAAAAACCGTAAAAATGCCTATTTTGATAGCTTTCATAAATTAATCTCAAAAATAAGAAAACCTTTTTTTTTACAAAGCAAACTTATATTCTTTGTAGAGAATTGAATGAAGTTTTTAAATGTGTCCTTAAATTTTCTCTTTAGTGATCCGTTGTTGAGATATTGATAGTCAAAGTCAAAAGTATGGTTTTTGGTTTGATGACTGATATTGCAGTGTAAAAAAAATCGTAGAAGTTTGAAACAAACGGAATTCTAAAGCCTAATAAAAAGCCTTTCTAAAAATAATAATCATTTTATCAGAAAAAATTTTCCCACTTCCTTATGAGAGAAGTAAAAACAAAAAAAAATTAGAAAATTTTGGTTTTTGAACATTTGCAACAATTTTGCTATTTTACCGTTAGAAATAAAATATTTTAATATTTAATCCTAAAACTAGAAGAATAGAGCTTTCACATCCTTTTTATTTTATCATGATGCGGCTATTTTTTACTGAGATACAGCCTATCGAAAATCACTAAAAAAAATCACGATTTTTTTTTGTTCCTTTAATTTTTTGGGCTAGTGTATTTAATATTATTTTATACAAACAACTTCTAAAACCCTTCAACGACATCTTCAGCACTTCTAATATTTGTAATGTATTCCTATTTCCTAGAATTGCATAAGTGTGTTCAGTGTACATATATTTGTCCCAGACACAGTTTCGTTGACATTAATTACCATAATATGCGAAAAGAAACACTTTCTAAGAGACACACACACATACACTTCCTAGAAGCACATTTGTAAGTGAAAGTTCTTCTCGTCACCGTGCAGCATCCAGCTCTCAACGTTCTTTAGTTAAACATTTACACACCAGTTCCACGGCTCGACCCAAGTGTGACAATGGTTAAGTCGTGCAGTAAGAAATAATTAATAATGTAGGTACTGTATATTGTTCCTTTCTTTTACAAAACTTAAACAATAGAAGAGTACCTACCCTCATCCTCACTGTGTGCATTGTATCCAAACTAACTGTGAAAGTAGTTAAGCACGCAAATAGACACCCAGAGAGAAAACCCACTAAGGCAGTGCGACAGTCAAAGCAAATATTCAAGAAACGAGGCAGCTTAAGAGTTAATGGGGGTTGTGCCCCACAAATTACCCTGCAACCTGTTTGCTTCAGAGCGTAGGGTACCTTCAAACAGCTAAAGACACTAGCAACCAAACAAGGGTTGTGGGTGGGGGTATTACATTTTCGTAATGTTGAATATTTTGAAAGATTATAAAATCGATAATGGAGAAAAGGCTTCCCGGGACCAAAGCACAACGGCAGAGCGGTGAGGTTCTAATAATAATAATAATTGTAAAAGATTCTATATTTCGAATATCTAACAAAAGTAACTAATTTAAACAGCCTTCGGCATTATTTTTTGTGACATTGTTTGCTAATGGTATTTCAAATTCTGAATGGGGTTAAATGTTTTATAGGGTTTGAAGGATCAAATGTAACTATAGACAACAACAGAGGCAATCCGATTTTTGAAAAGACAATTTTCTTTATCATTCAATCGCCTTAACATTAATTATGCAAACTGATTGAGAAAATGGCTTGGCATATTTATGATTTAAAGAGGCTTTCCGGACATTTATTTATTTATTACACGAGGATTTTTTATCAAATATGATTAAACTTTTTGAAATTTTTTTTTATTGATCTTGATTTGCTAATAACTGTTTACAAATTAAAACCTTTAATAAAACGATTTAATAAATAAAATTTATGATTGACACGTAATTATTGCTTTCGTATTTCGTTATCTTTGTAATAATGGATCTACTCATACGTTACAACCCTCTTCAAAGTATCTAGCATATTTTTTTAAGGAAAAAAGGACTGGAATGTGTATGAGCATTAAATGGAAGAATAAGTCGTACAAACTTGCCGTAATTAGTGCGATGTTTTTTGTTTTCATTAAGGGTGATTTTTGATGTAGACTTATCGGGTTCAGGTCTGACCCAAAAGGAAAGAAACTACCCAGCTTTGGTTAAAAATTCCCAAATCCGAAGAATGACCAACCTTTAATATTATTTTTTTTTTAAATGGCTCTAACGGTTTTGATTAAAATTTTTGTGCACTAAACTTTTGTTGTTAAAAAAAATATTATTTGCACCTTTATTAACAGTAACTGCCATTGAACCGTTTTTTTTTTGGTTTCTAAATATCTCGTGTATGACTAACCCGATGTAAGTAACCGTAATATTAAAAATTTATAAAATTTTCAAACATTTTATTTTTGATTTAAAAAAATATTTCATTTTTTTTTTCTTTTGTAAAATCGATTTTTGGAAAACGTCTTATTGAAATATTTAAAAAATTCTTTTTTATGTTTTATTTAGTTATTTTGTCAAAGTAGCATACCAAATTTTTTTTTTAAGGAATGCTAGAAAATTTTGTAAATACAAAAAATTATTTACAAAAAAAAAAAAACGGCTATAGGGTAAAAGCGGGTGAGATGGCGCGGCGGGGGAGATGGCGCACTTTAAATATCTTTAAAATTTATTGCTCTTAAAATTTATGAAAAATATTTTTAGCTTTCTTTAAATATTTTAAATCGAAGTAGCCAGTATTCGTTTCTTTGTCTTTGATACAAAAAATAAAAAAAAATTCAAAGTAAATCATGTGATGATTTTTTTCGAATTTTTTTTTTCGCTCTTTTTTTTTGTTCCGATATTTTGTGAGTCGTTGGGATCTTAGATGCCCTTGATACACCAATACAAACAAGAGAGTATAAGTTACGGATTGCGCATGAAATCTGAGCTCTAGTTCTATCTGCTTTTTATGGGTGCTTACGAATAGGAATTATCCGAAAAAAGGTGAGATGGCGCAGTTTTTTTGCGGGTGAAATGGCGCATTCCGTACAAGAATTTTTCAATTGAGTATAGTGTTAGCATGTGCCATATCACCCTCGAAATATTTTTTTTAAAGTAATTCAGCCAAGCTCACATTTTATAAAAAAGACGACTAGTTGCAGTCTATTATATGGCATGCATTGCTTGACTCTTTGACATCGTTCAACCATTTGTGCAATGAATTTGGCAATAGAAACCTAAAACAAACTCATGCGCCATCTCACCCACCCTATAGGGGGAGATGGTTTTTTTTAAACTTTTTTTCTATATTAATTTAAAAATATAAATTTAAAATATAAAATTCTGTAAACCAAATAATACGTTGGATATTGAATATAGAACATTTTTGCATTGTTAGAAATATGGAATGTGGTTTACTTTGTAAAATATGACAGAAACAAAAAATGTATGCCATCTCACCCGCTTTTACCCTAACAATTTTCAAATTTTTTTCTAAAAATTAATTTTTATTCAAGATATCATCACTAATAGATGCGAACTATCGAATAAAAACTATCACACTATCGATAGTTGTAAAATATTCATTCATTCGATAGTTTTAAATCATTCATTCATTTAGTTACTATTTTCATTCGAATAGTTTAGTTACTATTTTCATTCAAGTAGTTTTTTCATTCGAATAGTTTTTTTTAACCGTTAGCTTTTTTATTCCAATAGTTTTTTTATACGATAGTTTTCTTATGTTTTTTTTTTTTTATTTGATAGTATTTTCTTTTGAACATTATTCTTATTCGATAGTTTTTTCATTCGAATAGATTTTTTTTGTACGATAGTTCTTTTCATTCGAATAGTTTAGTTACTATTTTCATTCGAACAGTTTAGTTACTTTTTTTATTCGAATCGTTTTTTCATTCGAATAGTTTTTTTTATAGGATAGCTTTTTCATTCCAATAGTTTTTTTATACGATAGTTTTCTCATTAAAATGTTTTTTTTTTTTTATTTGATAGTATTTTCTTTTGAACATTATTCTTATTCGACAGTTTTTTCATTCGAATAGATTTTTTTGTACGATAGTTTTTTCATTCAAATAGTTTAGTTACTATTTTCATTCGAATAGTTTTTTTTTATACGGTAGTTTTTTCATTCCAATAGTTTTTGTATACTATAGTTTTCTCATTAAAATAGTTTTTTTTTATTTGATAGTATTTTCTTTTGAAAATTATTCTTATTCGATAGTTTATTCGATAGTTTTTATTCGAATGAATAAATGAATGAATGAATGAATTATTCGTTACTAACTATAGCTCAAAACATTCGATAGTTCCCATCACTAGATATCAGATAGCATACTTCGTTTTATGATTAAAGTCATTAATAATGTTGTTTTATTAACTATTAAAAACAGATTTTGTGTGTTTTATCAAAACTGCCTAATTTTTTTTTGTTCATAAAAAGCTTTTAGATAAGAGCCACTTTTACCATGAGAGCAAGTACGTGCGACCCAATCGTGCATTTTTTCCCCGCATTTAAAGTTGGAAAATGTATGTTTAAGTAATCTGGTCATTATGACATATTATTTCAGGATATTTTCGAATACTGAATCAAAAGAAATCAAAAATTAAAAAAGAAATTTTATAAATTTTAAATTACGATGAATATTTTTTCAGTACTTACAACAAGAAAAAACAAAAGCCAAAAAATTATTAAAATTTGTTTTTTCATAAAATTTTGATGTCAAAATGAAGTATGCCAATTGATTTCATGTATAAAAGGAATTGTTGGGTTCAGTATGCTTGGGAAAAAAAAGAGAGACAACTTAATAAAATTCATATCTTGAAGACCTATTCCTTAATATTTTTCCATTAGTTTTCAAGTTATATCAGATGATTTATTAAGTAGAATAAGGGCACTTTGTGTCCAAAAAATGTTATTTTTTTGTAAATTAAAGTAACAAATTGTCAACAGAACCAAAAAGTTTCTTTAAAAGATTTCATAATAAAAAAAAATCTTATATTTGTTCATTAAAATATTGAGTAATATCATATACCATTTTTAGTATTTCACATCCTTTTTCTGTTGGTCGAATGTATTTTATGTCAAACAAATTGTTATAAGTTATGCAGAAACAAATATTAAAAACACTTTTTCCAAGAACCCTTCAATGGCTTCCAAAATTCATGTCAGTATAAGGAAAAACAAATTTATTGATTTGAGTAAATTTATTTCACAAAACTGAAAACTTATTATTTGCCTTAAACTGATTCTATCAAAGCAAAATGAATTTCAAATATTTACTCAACTTTAGTTTATAGGTAAAACTATTTTAATGGAAGAGAAAACAAAAATCTCACCTGAAAATGAAAAGTCGATGTAAAATTTGTTTGGAAACTTTTGAAACAATATTAAATTGCTTGATTTAAATTGGAGTTAGTTAAAGACAACAATATTGCCTCAACCGAAATTACTTTGAAAATATATGTTCTTTGAAAATTTGTTGTTAGAAGTTATTGTGTAAATAGATGAAGTTTAAATTTCAATATTTCTAACATAAATGGGGTTATTGAAATCAATTAAAAATATTCTAAAATGTGTTTAAATTTCGAAATTTATACAGACATTTTGATAAAGGAATGCAAAATCATATTTAATTGAATAACTAAAAATTATTATAAAAAATAATACTAAAAAAATATTTCGATTGCAAAAATACATAATTATTATGTAACTTATTAAGCTGAATGCATAGGCCGGATCACTGTGATCTCATATCCGTAAACCAAAAATTGTTACAGGATCCGAAAATATCTGCTTCCGAATGGGGGGGAAAGTAAATACCTCGATTGCAAATAATTCCAGCAACCCGAACTAATACAAATTTTTGGTTTTCACATATGAATAGAGTCTAAAGCTCTAAAGAGTCCTTTCTTTTGATGTCTCATTCGATTGATTTGGAGAAATTTTTTGAAAATTCCTTTTTCTTAGACAGAGGGTAGAGGCCTTTTGGATAATTTTCGAAAATCTTAAAAAATAAATATGTAAATTTTTCGATAATAGGGGCACTTTTTCTAGAAATCGATAAAAAAATCATATTTTCATCTCGTCACTTTTTTTCTAACCTCCACCCCATTTCCGGCCATTTGCTGCGATCCAACTGATTTTTCCCACTATCTACATTCCCATCAATCCTAAGTATCCTCACCACCCATTTTCTGCTAATAATTTTGTCAACTTTTGGTTACCAAAGACGTGGTGCGTGTAATGGATGTAGCTACATATGTATCTACCGAGATTTTTTCGCTGAGTACGAAAGACATAGAGCCCTAGGTGCAGACTCGATTTGAACGCAGAACTTCCGATGCCTCTATTATGTATTTCATAATGCTGTACAACATCTATTTCAATGGTTCATTGATAACTATCCATTATCAAAATATTTGAAGTCATTTCCTAAACGAAGAATGTCTAAAACTATAAGGCATAAACTGAACAATGAACATTTGGGTGCTTATATGTTTTCAAAAAAATGTTTCCTATCAACATCTATGTTTGATCGAAAACTGTGCTTAGTTTATTAAAGGATTACAAAAAAAAAAAAAAGAAAATAATTTTCATTTTCATATCTTCTGTAGATATATTGTGCGAAATCAAAAAACAACAAACACAAGCAAACAACCCAAATAACTTTACAAAAGCCAACTAAAACTCTTTACTTTCCTTGATCACGTTCTATGACTATTAGAAATCTGATCAAAGAAAACAAAACATTCCATACATCCTGCATTTATTAGACTTTGAACCCAAAAACAAACAAACATCATAGAGAGTCAGCAATAACCATAACCGTTAGCCACACAACTGTGCATCCAATTTATCCTTTGTTTGCGCTCTCATCGTTGCACTCTTTGGCCTGGCCTGGTCCTAAGTCCTTTTTCCATAATATAGCATGCATAAAGCTGCGTTTTGTTTTCTAGAAATAGATTCCAACCTCTGTGCAGATAGTTTCTATATTTTTCAAAGCTTTTAGACAAAAAAAAAGCACATGAAAAAAAAAATAGTAAATCTGCCCAGTGAGTAAATTTTTGAATTCAAACTCCTGCTGCTTTTGTGGCAAACACTTAGGTTCCTAACCTATCCTCAATACACACAGTTCTTACATGTACATATATAACTTGTATGTATGCGTATCCCAAGCATTATAATTGAACTTGTTCCAAATGTCCCTAACATATACGATATTCGACGGTTTTGTTGTTTCTGCTTTGGCATCCCTAAAGATTATACATGGTGATAATCCTCCCTGGTAAGGATTCGAATTCAGCAGCCGCGCATCGTGCTGCTAAATGCTTGGATTAATTTAGCAACGGAGATTGATAACAAAATGCGAAACTATGGGTCGATGGGCTAACTGGCATGCAGTTTAATTTTTTAGCGCTTGTTAAAACTTGCTTTTTGACCGACAAGCTTGATGACAGAGACGTTGTCATATAAACCCACAAAGCAAAGTTGTTGCCAGTTGAGTTTTTTTTTTTTTTTTTTGATAAAAGGTAAAGTAGGCGGAAGCAATATTTTACTTTTGATTTTTGGGATTTGTACTCGTATGGCTGGAACCGAATGGAGCGAATATGTAGAAGCACCGAAAATCCTAAATCCTTTCACACCAAGGAAAGTTTATTGATCCAAGCACAAATATCCTATTAAGTTATTCCCATTTTTACTTGCGATATAGGTACCATTCACATCAAGTTATGCATTTGTGCAAAAAAAGTTGAGATAACAATTACACATGATATTTTTCCTATACCTATAATACAGAATGCAAAAAAAGTGGGTTCCAGAAGTCCGTCTGTATGTCAGTCTATCTGTCTTTCTTTATAAGGAGCTGCAGCTGTAGCATTTTTTGAAGTCTCTCCAGAGGGGTTTTTGGAATTAATTTTTTTGGACCAAAAAAAGTTTAATATTCTCGGAAACGGCTCCGATGATTTTGTTTAAAAAAATCAAATTTAAGTTTTTAGGCAAGGTCAATCTTTACATGGAAACATTTTTTTTTTCTGAAATCATTATTAACGGTACCTGCCATAGAATCTTTTTATTCAAATCTGATTTTCTGCCAAACTACCAATTCCATTTCAATTAATTCTTTTTAACAAAAGCATTTATATAATTTAAATAAAAATCGGAAATAAATTTTTCAAAATAATAATAATTTTTGGATAAAAAAAAAAAATTTTTGGAATTTTTTTTTTTGAAAAATAAAATTTTAGAAAACGGACCATTGAATTTTTTTGAAATTTAAATTTAAGATGTTTATTAATAATTTATAATAAGAAAGAAAACTAAAATAATGAAAATAAATTCATAATTTTCATGTTTTGTGGACTTGATGAATAATATTCAATTAAATACCTAAAATTTTTATGACCTGTAATACCTGGGCGAAAAGCATTTTGGACTACAGGTCATTAAAACTTTATTAGATGACTAATTTATATAAAATGATTTTTTTTTTCAAAAAATTATTTAAGAAAATAAGTTTATTAAAAAACCACTATAATGATTTTGCAAATTTTTTTCTAAAAATGCATCTTAATGAAGAAATCAAACTCAATTTATTTTCAAATGTTGTTTTTTAACTTTGAAAAACGATTTTTTTTTTTCATATAAATTTTAATTAAAATAAAATAAATTAAATTAAAATATAAATAAGAGCAAGTTTGTGCGACCCAGTCGTGCATTTCATTTTATTTTATTTCTGTTCTTTAAAAAAAAAATCCTGATGGTGAAATTTATTTTCAGAATAGATATTGGCAATATCCACATTACCTCTTCTTTTTTTTTTTTAACTTAAATCGAATTTCACTTATGTCGACATAAGTTTTTTTTCGATATACCTATACCAGCGCTATACCTATATCAGCGCTCTTTAAGCTTTTTTGTGAAAAACATTAAAGTCTATAAAATGAGTTAAATATACATATATTTAAAACAACTCATATTTTAGAAGCTAAGTAAAAAAATCGCAACTTTTTTAGTTCTAACCAAATAAAAAAAAATTTCTTTGAACAACGGCTTTCAAAAAAAAACCAAAAAACGTTTTTATAAAGCGGAGCACATCATTTACTAGTTTTTTAAAGACAACTTTTCGACACTTGACACATTCTAAAGATTGCTCTCGTACCAATAACTTAAAGTGTAGTTATGCATAACATAAGCTGTGTTTTATTTTCCTCGTGATCCAGATCAGATCATTGTATTTATTTGCGAAACAATAACAAAACAAAATCCTTCTTTTGTTGTAAGGCTAATAAAAACAATGATCTGATCTGGATCATGAGAAAAATAAAACACAGCTATACTTTTTAGAAAGTACCTTTGATAAGCTAAGTATTGATCTACATAATGTATAAAAAAAAACACTATAAAGTACATAAAATCTTTCAAATTTAAAAACGTAACGTCAGTGATTTAATTTAATAAAATAAAATTAAATAAAATAAAGGATCAGATTGGCCTACAAATTATAGAATAGAAAGGCCAACCAACAAGAAAGAGTATCGACAATAAAATAGATATTTCTGCAATGTAAAGAATAAAACCTACGAACGCTATATACCTAACAGTTGAATAGAAATTAACTGGATTTACAAAAAAGTTTACCAAAGTCAGGGGGACATAAAGTTCATATCGTCCTTCTTAAGCGTTAACCATGAATGGCAAATCTAATTTTGTTGGACCAAAATAATGTTGGTTAATAATTTGGCAATCATTGTTTTTCAATAACTAAAAATTTTCCAAAATTTTAGTTTGAATGTTTCCAATCGATAAATGCTGAACTTGGGCACAATTAACGACAGCGATTAGCATTCTTTTGGCCTAAGGGAGACTTTCTGTGGAACATACGCAAAAAATTGTTAAATAAGACATTCGGCAAATTTGAAAATCAGTTCTTTTTTCGCTTTGAACTTTCTTGAGATATAAGGGAAAAGACATTGGAAACTTTTTTTTAGAAAATCATATGATGAGAATTTGAACTAATACAACCCTAAAAAACTTGTGCATATATATGCCGAACTTGATATATTGCTTTTATATTTTAGTGATAAATCGAAAATCTCCAATTTTGTCGCGGTTAAGTTTCAAAAAGCTTTGAACAAAATAAAATATGTATATGAAAAAAGTATTTTGTTTTTACTTGCAAGTATTGAGAATTCCAAAAAAGTGGGGTCTCGCAAATCCGTCCGTGCGTCTGTGCGTCTCACAGAGAAGTATTCGACCCCAAAATCCGGTCATAAGTGAAAAAAAAATATTGCATTCGACCCGTTATTTTTTGCTTTTCGCATTCCTCAATACCCATGCTAACTAAAACCTGTTTCAAATAATAACTGTTGACCCCCTAATTCCCAAGATCTAAGTCTAAATCTAGTCGATTTTATAAGCTCAGGCCACAAAAGCTTATTTTGTTTTTTAATCATTAACACTGCAGTCTGTTTTTTTATTGTGATTTGTGATAATATTGTGAAAAATTTTTGATGCATGTCCAAGGTCAAGGTATGTACTTTATGTAAATACAGAAATTTCTATATATTTTATTGAAAATATATTAAAAATTGAAATGACAAGAGTGCATAGAAAAACGCGAAAATTTAGGAAATTTCCGGTAGAAAAAAAAGTGTTTTTGTTATAGTCTCGGGTATGATCGGGCAAAAATTTTTCTTATATATTTAACTGTACATCTTTGTCATCTCATGCACATAAAAAAAATTTCCACATGTTTCCACCTTTTTCTTTAATGGGGTTTTTTAGTGTTGAGGTATTTTTAGTCAAATTGCCTTTCGTTGCTTAAAAAAACTACTTATTTTCAAATTTTTGTTTTCTTTAAACTTAAATATGAACAATATTTGAAAATTTCATGTAAAAATTTTTCTTTAAAAAAAATTACTTAATTTTTTTTTTTTTAATTTACCCGAAAATTTTTTATCAGTGTAACTTTTTAATGCATTATAAGTTTTAAAATAATGTTTTAGGCCAATTACAATAAGAAAAACATTAAAAATATTGTTGACCTTATTTTGAGGTCGAATACTCCTGTGTGCGTCTGGACGTCCATCTGTATACATTTCCACAGCCTTAACGCGTGGATATATTTTCTTCAAATTTGGTACAGATGATTTTATGGAATTCTGAAAGTTGTTTTTTTTTTTGTTTTTTTATATCTCTTTTATAACGTATACCTCCCATACCAAAAAATACAATATTGCGAATTTCTCGAAAATGGATCTAACGATTTTGATTAAACTTTGTATACGTAATATTTAAAGCAATGGCAATAAAATTGCATTTTTATTTTTTCTCAAAAAAGTCAAATACAAAAAAAAAAAATTTTATATTATGAAAAAAATTTAGTCTAAATGTCGACTCTTCCCCAACCTCAACAAAATTTCTTTAAAATTTATTTTAGAGGCAGCTCGTAAAATCTACAAGTAAACTAACATAAAAGTGCTTTGAACTGCAAGAGCAAGTACGTGCGACCCCAGTCGTGCATTTTATTTTTTTTTTGTTTAAAGAATTACCTACTGATTTGTATGAAATTTTCAATCATAAGTCGTACACAAAAATGGATAATTATAAATTGATTGTCTCTTCTTTTTAAGAAAGTATACAATTTGTTTTTGCTAAAAGAGCTCACTTTTGAAATAATACGACATAAACACAAAAACTATGCATTTTTTGTTTTTTCTTTTGAATGCCATTCTTATAGATGTAGGTATGCTAAATAATTGTTTTGGTCAAATTCAGATTACTGACTTGTTAAAGCTTGTGGTAACACAGAAAACTAGGCTGAATATGAACAAGAAACGAGAATGCAAGAAAATTGTTCCTTCAGCCTAAATATTGGAAACTTTCATTTTTAAACGATATATATTGACGTTTGGGTTGCATTTTTTCTGTAGATACTTATCAGAAAAACTGATTATTTTTGTAATTTCTACACCTATCTTATACCTTTCTAATTGAACCTTAACTGGCGTAAAAGTAAAAAGAATTTTTGAAATATTTTGCTGAACTTCGGAACTAAGGGTTAAAAACTCGATTTTTCAAACTCAGACGTGATATACAATTTATTTTACATTGACATTTAATAAAAAATAATTATTTGAGGTGAATTGAGTTAAATATTTAGCCAAGGATAGCGTAACCATAGAAGTGAAAAGAGAAAATTTCAGATGCTAAAGATTTATCCTGTTCTGGGTGCAGGTTAAATTTGTATCTATAGAGAATACATTTCTCATAATATATTATACATTTTTCATTAAGCTTAGAACGCAGCTAAAGAGAGTCGACAACGAAAATACTAACGAAAAAATATGATCGAGTATTCTGTCAAAGTCAAATAAGAAAAATCCAAATTAATTGAAAATCAAGAAAAAACAACAGAAAATAGTTTTTAACACAAGATATACCTAAACAAATTTAAAGTGAAAAAATCCCTTAGAGGATATAAAATATGGAATGGAGTGCTTGTTTCTATACCTAATACATTGTAATGCCATATGCATGGATAGGGGTCGCTGCCTTATTCGTTTTTCAGTGCGAGTCCGGTTCCGCAGCTGTAAATAAATAAGCTTGTTGATAACAGCCATCAAATGAAAATAAAATGGAGGCATGCACTCATCGAAAAACTTAAAGAAACTAGAGCCCTCTAAAAAAGCTTCACGGAACTAACAGCACAAGCACTCCATATGTATATTATATCCTCTAAGAAAAATCCTGCTTTTGGAATCAGAAAAAATGCACAGGACAATGAAAAGTAAGTGCCAAATGAGTGAAAACTTTCCAATTTTTCCCTAAAGCTGCGTAGGTACTAAAAAACGAAAAGTAAAACGAAATTTTTCGTTCAAGATTTCGTTATGCTATTTTTGTATGGAAAATTTCGTTTCGCTTCAGCTGCGTACTAGGCTTTAACGTTCAAAACTTTAAATAAACAAAGAAATTTGAAAAAAAATAATACATATGTAGGTATGTAAATCTCATCAGAGTTAGAAAAGTCCATTTATGACTTATGTGCTGGCTGTTAAAACCATTGATAATATCTAGTTTTTTTTTATATGATATTTTACGAAATGGTTTTTTGTATAAGGTTTAGGAAGGCTTCTACAAAATTTGTTTGCTCGCTTACGCTCGCATGTATAATTATATATAAAACAAATTTTGCTGGGTCTGAGCTAACCTCTCCCGAAATGAAATCCTAGCTACGGCTATGTGGGACATTACATCTTCACAGTATTTGTCTACACTTGCACCATGAATTTATTATTTTCCTTTAAAATTATTTTGTTAATTAATTAAAATGTACAAAGTTAAATATGACAACTTAATTATAATTAAGACTTAAGACTAAATCAATTACATTTTATTGGATTATTGTTTTGTATTCTAGCTTCTTATCTCTGGGTTCTCTAACTGCAGTTTGAAACTTTTATTTTTTTTTTTTTAGAATTGAATTGTGTAAAAGTTCTGGCAATGCTGATATAGATATTGCACATCCGTTGAATGCAAGATGAAACTCTTTAAAAGTGAATTTTGCGGTGAGTCAATATTGGATGATAGCATACCTACTCTTTGAGAATAAATTAATTGACATAGTTTCCCATTTTATGTGATGTCGGGTGATGTCATTGGCTGATGGAACGATGATGTGAGGATCTCTTTGTAAAAAGTTTGCAAAAGGCAATTTGTGTGAGGGAAAAAGGTGAAAGGTCATTAAATTATCTCTGGCCTCTCGCGAAGATTAACAAAGTGTCGTCAATGCGTCAACTGGCAAGTGTTCGTTACATTTCTGATTCATTGGTATAAGGAATATAGCAACTTGCAACATGTATTGATGCACGAACGAAACCTATATAAATATATATTCATATACTTGTTGATAGCCAGTTAAACATCCATGCACCCTTGCAATAGCAATACGTTACCAAAATAGACTGATGAAGCGACTTCAGTGAATGTGATAAATGTTTGTGTTGACACTATCGATTGGGAACGAAATTGCTTCAAGAGAGTTTCAGAGGACACACATGGACGGATCATCATGATGAAACTCGGGTGTGTGTTGAGTGTGCAGCTGCGAAAAAATTCGATTTAAAAAAGTGACAAACTATTGGTAGTTTTTATTAGCAAGGAGATGAACACAAAAAAATTTATATCATTCAGCCAGGAAAATGGGGATTTTTTTAAGCCCCGGGTTGTGTTTGTTGTCCTTGTCAATGTGGTCACGCAGACGAATGGCTTCGGTTTGTCTGCATTGCTTTTGAAGTCCAGTATATTTTTTTTGTTTATACCAAATTTTATACATACAGCATTTCCATGGATTTTTAGCTATAGATTGTATGAAAAAAAAAAAAAAAATTCAAATGGAAATAAAAATCAAAATCAAGTCAGGAGTTGAATAAAATGTTTTATAAAAATATGTATCACGATGCTCCTTTATTTTATAGGTTGGTTTATTCTTCTTTTATATTTTATTTTCTTTTAAAGGAAAGCTTTATGTGATGATGTTCCAATCAATGCCAATGTATACAACTTTTTTATGCGCTATTGAAAAAGTATTTCGGAAATTAAGGAAATGGAAGGGACAGTTGCACTCAAAGCTTAACGTGTTTCTATGGAAACTTTTAAAATGGTACAACTAAGTTTATCCTTTGATTTTTGAGAGAAATGGAACCACTGTTGCATTAAATGGAGGACTAAAAACTGAAGTAAACCAAGTCACAAAAAGTGAATTCGGAGATATAAGGAGTTAAAGTATAGGTATACTCTACCATTTAATCTTATGGTGAATATTTTTTTCGAAAAAATGACAATTTGAATCGAAACACTTTTGAATCAAACTAATGAAAGACTAATGAAAGACCTTGCGCAGATTTTGGCATTAGATTTGGATTTTTTTTTTCTTTTTTTTGACTTGGTTCGTTTCAGATGTGAGACCTCCATATATTGTGTTAGTGAAAAAAATTGTTGTCACGTTCGAAGATAAAAACTCATCTTGAAATCTATATATCTCAACCTACGTATTTTTTTTAACTTTGAATTTTTAATTAAAATATTAGAATGTTTTTGTAAAGTATATATGTTGGTGCAACGAAAAACTAAAAACTCAAGTTTTATTGAAAGTTGTATTTTTTATTATTTCATTCATTTTATTCTATACTTAAAAACATACTTGGCAACAATGTAACGTCTAAAAAGTCAATTTTTTATAAAAAGAAAATAGAAGAGATGTCACTGAAAAAGAAATCACCTCACACACCATTTTATATTATTCCACATAGAAAAATATGACCACCTAAAAACCATATTGTTTTACTGCCCATATGTTTTATAAGGAAATCTTATTAAAAGCAACGATTAATAAGGTTTTTTTAAGAAGATTTCTTATTATTTTTATAGAGAAAATCTTATTAAAATTTCAGGTGGTAAGGTGGGCGACTAATAATTTGAAGTCTCCGGTTCGATTCCCGGCCTGGTCGTCGTTTTTTACTTGCGATATAGGTACTATAGGTACGGTGACCATATTTCTGGCAGCTAAACCCGGGACAAAAAATTAGTTTTATAAAATCTTTAAACTTTATATAATTATAAGATAAATTTATAAGAAGAAAGAAATAACAAAAAGTCAACAACGTAACAAACTCAAAACTAAAGAAAACAAAATGTATTTAAGCCTCTTATGAAATAAGGCATACACAAATAATTTTATTCTTTTTTATAAGAAATGGTGTAAATGGTAGAAATGGTTTTTAAAATCACAAAAACATGATTTTGATATTCAAATGAAATACCTACGCCATTTAATTATTTCTCATTTAAAAAATAATACTTAAAATCATTGGAGCTGGTAATTAAAGGAAGTTTTTTTTTATTTACGAATGATCATTGTACAGGTACATAAGGTTTTAAAAAAAAAGTTTTTATGATGTTCTTAAGAAAAATATTAGCTAACAAACAAACAAAATTTGATTTTTCAATAAAATAATTAATTTTTTTTTTTAAATGAATTTTCTTAATTATTCCTAGTTTTGATATCAAGGTTAACTTTTCTATGGGTAACATTTTCGTTGAAATCAATTAATTCGGCTACAAAATAGTCAGAAATCAAAAAAACGGTTCTGCTGTTAAAAAATATTTTTTTTAATCAAAATCGCGAGAGCTGTTTTTTAGCTTTTATTTTATATGATTTTGAAATTGTGAAGCCTTAAATTTTAATTAATCTTTTAATATATCCTTGAAAGCTCTTAAAAGAAGCTGGGGTCGAATTACGGCATACGTTCGTTAACGTATGGTCGCTATATGTCCCTATCTTTTTCTACTAATTATATAGAGAGAGAAATAGTCAAAACGTTAACGAATGATCGAAATCGTGTGCCGTGATTCGACCCCAGGTTTCTTTATTATTATCGAGAAAAAAAATTTTCTTGTGTAGGTTTTCAATCTAACAAAAATAAGCATACCTAATTGACCAAAATTTTTTAAAACTATTGCTTTTATCTGAAAAATTAAGGAAACTTTTATTTCCCAACCACTATATTCTTGTTCTCCATACAAAGTATTTAAAATTTTGAGTACAAAAATCAGAGAATGTGCAAATACGGGACAAAAACGGGACAGATTGCAAAATACGGGACAGTTATACGTCCCGAGTTTCTTAAATAAAAACCCGGGACAAGCTATAGAAATACGGGACAGTCCCGGGTAAACCGGGACGGATGGTCACCGTAACTATAGGGCAAGTTTAGGATTCGTAAAAAAAATCGAACTCGAGATAACAATTTTACATGACATTACGATGATGGAGAATGCCAAAAAAGTGGGTCCGGCAATTCTGTCTGTCTGTCTGTCTGTCTGTCCGTCTGTCTCTATCTGGAGCTGCAGCCTAAACGAGTGAAGTGATTTTCTTCAAACTTGGTAGTTAGCAGTTTTTGGTGATTCCCTAGAGGGGAAATTGAAATTTTTTTTTTATGACCAAAACTAACGGTACCTGCCATATAACGGAAATAGAAAAGTTAATTTTTTTCAAAAACGGCTCTAACGATTTTGATTAAAATTTTTGTGTGTAATACTACACATAAGGGCCAACTTTTTAAATAAAAAAAATATTTTTTGTACCGTTATTAACGGTACCTGTCATAGAACGGTTTTTTTCGTTTCTGAATATCTCGTACAAAATTAACCCGATTTAAATGAAAATTTTTATACAAAAGTGTGTAAGTAAAGATAATATTAAAATTTTAGAAAATTTTCAAAAAACGCATTTTTGGTTTTTTAAAAAATATTTCAAAATTTTTTTTTGAAAAATCAATTTTTTGAAAACGGATCAATGCACAGAGAAAAATATGACCCGCTAAAAACTAACAGATTGCCATATTGTTTTACCGTCCATACATTTCATAAGGAAATCTTATTAAAATCAACGATTAATAAGGTTTTTTTAAGGAGATTTCTTATTATTTTTATAGAGAAAATCTTATTAAAATTTGACTGAAAAGTTGATTTTTTTTTGCAACTTAGCACTAGAACAAAAATCGCGATCAATATTTTCATGGCAGGTTGGTTCAGGTGGTAAGGTGGGCGACTAATGATTTGAAGTCTCCAGTTCGATTCCCAGCCTGGTCATCGTTTTTTTTATTTTTTTGCAGATTTTAAAACAATAAGGAAAACCCGATTGTTTTAATAAGGTTTCCTTCTTGGATGAAAACCATAGAGAAATCTTATTGTTTTTGTTCTATTTTATGTGGTCTATTTTTCTCTGTGTGAAAAATTTTGAAATTTAGTTTTTATGTGTAAATTAATTATTTCTTCAAAATGGCATACCAACTTTTTTTTTGAAAAATGTTAAAAAATTTTATATATAAAAAATTATTTTTTTAAAAAACGGCTCCTACAATTTTCAAAATTTTTTTTCTAAAAATACCTTTTTATACGAGAAATAAAATGGCATATTTTTTTTTTTTTTAAGATATTTTAAAACGGAGTTTTATTAATTATAAAAACAGATTTAATTTTTTTATACTACTTATGAAATTTCTTCAAAATATCAAATTTTAAATTTCTTGAATAAAAAGCTTTAACATTATAGTTACTTTAAGCATAAGAGCAAGTACGTGCGACCCCAGTCGTGCAATTTATTTTTTTTTTTTTTTTTCAAAACCCTACAAGTGCAGATTTTAAAACAATAAGGAAAACCCTATTGTTTTAATAAGGTTTCCTTCTTGGATGAAAACCATAGAGAAATCTTATTGTTTTTATTCTATTTTATGTGGTTTATATTTCTCTGTGTCGTTGTTACTTAACTATTCTAAGTGCTTATATTATGGCAATGCAAAAAAAAATCAATGATTTTTACACTTGAAAACATATTTTGTTGTTTTTAAGGTGAAATAAAACAAATCAACTTAAGCTTCCATCAAGTAAGAATTCTACGTCAATATAAATAACATTTGGAGCGCAGTGCCCACACCAGTGGATTTATTTTTTACAAATTATAAATTTTAAAAAGGTCACTGTGGTGTATGCGTAATATTTTTTTTTTTTTTTTTGTTAAAAAAAATAATGTAACCAACTAAAGTTGGAATGACGAAAATAAATGGTCGTTTAGTCTGGGCTAACCTTGGGCAAACGAACCACAGTGATAAATCAACGATTGTTAGACTGAATAAAAAATAATGCTTCTAATTTTTGAACTAAGGGCAGGATTAATAAAATAGAAGTTAGGCTATCCTTTGCTTACCTTAGGCAAATAAACTACCTTTTTAAACTAACGATATTTTCACAGGAAAAAAAAATAATATTTTCAGTTTCTGAAAAAAAAAAAATTATCTTATGAAAAATAATGGTGGGATTTAGATAAAAAATGCTAGGATATCCTGGGCTAACGTCGTCAGGCAACCGAACCACAGTGAAAAAAGGATTAAATTCGTTATATTTTTAGAACTAAGCGTGGGATAACGGAAAAAAAGTTGAGCTATCCTGGGCTAACCTTGGGCAATCACACCAAAAAAAAATGGCATTTGCCAACTTCACATACACCGAAAAAAAATTTGATAATAACAGCTATCAAATTAACATTTTTCAGTGACAAAAGTCGTCCAACAATTAAAATATCAATTTTGGTATTTTATCATATCATTTTGACATTTTTTAATTTCAGGTGGGATAGTGAAAATTTCACCTAGACAATTAAAATATCATTTTGACATTTTTTTAAGTTTAAGTGGATAGTGAAAATTTCACTTTGACAATTAAAATATCAATGTTGACTAGATTTTACGTTTTAGTTTATTATAATGAAACCTATTTCTTTCCTTTTCATTTTTATTATTTTTATTATTTTAAGAATTTTCTTTCTTTTTTCAAAACATTACTGAAAGGGAATATACTTTACAAAATAATGGTGATATTATTTTTTCTATTATAGGTGATATAATTGTTTTGTTATTTTCTCCCAAACTATGTGAAGTAAAATCTTAGTGCCGATCAAATTTTCTCAGTAAATCATACCTACATTTTACTTCGAAAACACACAAAGCGCCTTTAAATTAGTACACATTAAGAATTTTTTATTTAATACTTTTCAATAATTTGGAATGAGAAATTGATATGAAATAAAATGCACGACTGGGTCGCACGAACTTGCTCTTAGAGTTAAAGTTGCTTAAATTTTTAAGACTTTGTATAGAAATTTGGAAAAAAAAATAAAATTCGTTTTTTAAAAAAATAAAATAAAATCTAAAATTAAATTGCCCTCCAAAACAAGTATGCAGTTTTGATTGATACATTAACATGCATTTTTAGAAAAAAAAATTTCAAAATCGTTAGAGCCGTTTTTAAAAAAACTAATTTTTTATAAATAATTTTTTGGAAAAAAAGTTTTAAAATAAAATTGGTATGCCATTTTGTAGAAATCATTAATCAACATCAAAAAACAAAATTTCAAAAAAATTCAATGTCCCGTTTTCGAAAATTTGATTTTTCAGACAAAATTTTTTTTTTTAAATCCAAAAATTATTTTTTTGGAAATTTTATTTTTGGTTTATATTTAAGTTATATAAATGCTTTTTCACAAAAAGTTTCGTTGAAATCGGATAAGCAGTTTCGGAGATAATCGGATTTGAAAAAAACCGTTCTATGGCAGGTACCGTTAATAACGATTTTCAAAAAAAAAAATTTTTCATTGAAAGATAGACCTTTGCTTAAAACTAACATTTGAATTTTTTAAACAAAATCGTTGGAGCCGTTTTCGAGATATTTCAATTTTACCTAAATCGGTATATGACAAGTACCGTTATTTTTGGTCCAAAAAAATTAATTCCAAAAACCCCTCTGGAGAGTCGCCAAATAACGCTACATACCAAGTTTGACATTAATCGGTCCATTCGTTTAGGCTGTAGCTACTTATATAGACAGACAGACAGACGGACTTCCGGGACCCACTTTTTTGGTATTGTCTACCATCGTAATGTCATGGAAAAATGTTATCTCAACTTTTTTTTTTGTACGAATGGCATAACTTGATGTATAGTACCTATATCGCAAGTAAAAATGATAATAAAATATCAAAAAACATTTCCAAAATGTGACATTTAAATATCATCCTGATAATAAAAATGTTGTTTTAACATTTTAAATATCATAAAACACATTTTATAGAGCATTTTTGGCTGATATTTAAAAAAAGTTAATTTGATATTTAAAAAATGTTAAATTGATATTGGTTTTTTTTTCGGTATAGCCTTCGTGAATTTATATTTTAACGCAAAAAGTGGACGAAGGTAAGAGGAAATTAATTCTTGTCTAAGTATAATAAAATAAAAACGGAAAAGAATAGCGAAAACACCTACGCGATTTGTTAAATTTGAATCTAACTTCTGAAAAAAAATACATTTTTTTTGCGCTACAGAAACTTATATGTATATCACTGAAATTCAGAAAAGCTTTAAGTAAGAATATTCAGAATCTGTAGAAATTTATAAAAGCTTCAAGAGATTCCCTTCACTAATTTGCGACTAGATCTCAAAACATCTTCATTTTTCACAGAGTTCAAATTCGTTTGTATTTTTTTTTTTTTTTAATTTTTTTTTTATATTTCCTAGATCAGAAATTTCAAGAGAAGAAGAACTAATTTTTCATAATTAAAAGATACAAAGTTACATACATAGTTTTCCAATTAAAATAGAAATCCTTGAGTAATAATAACCACACTTCATTGAAGCCAGATTATGCTGACATCTAATCCGATTAAATCAAGTTTGCTTGTATACAACACAGAGTCATGTTCACTAAAAATAATCTCACATTCAATTTTTTTTTTGAGACATTTTTATCTTTGACACATTTAGTCAATCCTTCAAACAAAAATCAATCCTGCTTCTATACAAGTTATATTTCATTTGAAATTGGTACATGCGTTATAAAAAAATTCCCTGTTATTTGTTCTTTCTTAAGTCAAAGTTTCGTACATCTTAAACATGGAATCATGACATTTATATCCGATTATAATCTGCTTAATGTCAATTTTATTTTCGTCAAATACAAGCCAGTTCTCAAATCCTATTTAGAAGCTTTAATTAGACTTTATAATAATGAGGGACATATACAAAAAACTGTTTCGAACTTGAAATGTTTCACTCCTCATATATATATATTTTTTTGAAGAGGGTGTGAGGGTTTTCATTACATTCTGTATAAATATGCCTCTTAAAAAAAAAAAAACAATAATCTTGCTATACATTCAAAAGTGAACAACCAGATGGCCTTGAAAATAGAAAAAAGTATAAAAAAGGCTTAAAAAAACATTTTTTTTTTTCAATTTTTGTTTTCGTTCTTATTTTCTGCTATTTAATCAAAAAATGTATCTCTCTCAGTTCATAAGCTCACACATTCACACCCCAACCCAAATGCAGCTATTTTTCTGTCAAACAAAGCCATATATGATGAATATCATCATATCTCGGTGGCGGGCTGGGAAATCCCAGAACCAGAGTAACAAGGGCATTCAGCAGAAACCCAGAAAGAAGGTAATCACTGCCATCCTACTTAAGGCACATACACAATTTTTCCTAATAGGATCTGATATGGCAATAATGCCTTTTTCGAAACTGTGTGGCGCGCGGCAAAAAGCAAATCACAGCAGAATGGGAAGCCGAGAAAAGGACTTTGTCATCGCATAACAAAAGACTCCTGTGCCATTACCCCCATCCTGTCGTATTACCATATATTTTGTTGCCATTTGCTGCGTCGTCATCGTTCAATCAGCGTGAACCGGCAACCTTTTGCAATGCATGGCAGTGGTACGAAAAAACGTATTTTCCGGTGAAACGCCCGCCGCCGCGTCACTGGCACTGTCTGTATGCGTTGGTCTTACCTTTCCCACACAGTGCCATCGCTTGTCTTCATTTCTTCATGTCATCATTTAAGGCCAACCCAGGGACTTGCCTTTTAAGTTGTGATGAAAGTTCCAACACTAAGGGTAAGATATGGTTTCTGAAAATATTTTTTGTTTGTTCTGTGAAAAAAACATTTTTGATCAATGAGTGAATAAATACATAGTTACCTTGGGTCCTAGAAAATGAACATATTCCACAATATTATTTCGAATGCAGCGACAAAGTAGCATCTGCGCTTAGTGAAAAACTAGTTGATTTAATGAATTCAGAATTCAGTTCTGAAAAATTAAACCTCTTAAAGTCTCATCATCGAATCTTAAAAAAAAACAGCATCCTCTAGATTCTAGAAGCTGTGGTTAACAGTTCAAAAAATAAAATCAAAAGAGAATAAAATTGAAATTATTCCATATAATTTGTTTGTTGCTTTGTTTTTGTTTTTTTTCTTTTTAAGGAAAGTTTCACTTCGAAACACGTGTTTCTTTGATTTTTTTTATTAAGTCTGTTTAATGAATCTGATCCGCACAGAAAAGATCCGAAAAGTACAAGTTTTTGTTTTTCATGAACAAAAACTCGCCCCAACTTGTTCTGCAATCTGTCATTTTATGTTTCATGAAGTTTTTCAGTACAGAAAAGTTCAAGTTTTTCTGCTCCTACTTTTGAGGTAGAGCAAGTGAGTGAAGAGTGTCAATTGTCAGCTGTTTGTTTGATTGTGAAAAAAAAAATAAGAGAAAATAAGATTTTAAAAAGTGAATTTTTAAGAATTTTTGATTAATAACAAACAAAAATTATGGGAAAATTAAAAGTGTTATGTCGTTTTCGATTGGCTCTCCGGAAGCGTCCGGTATCATTCAGAAGCCTTCTGAAAGTGTTTTATTCGCCCGAGTTTAACAGGCAGAACGCTTCTCAGAATAAAAATTCTCTTCCTGATTTCAAAACAGAATTCACTCAAAATCACTAATATTTAAATATTTTAAAATTTATTTGATTATTCACCAATACAGATATAAAATTTCAGAATTGAGTGGAAACGATTCAAACTGTTTTATTGGATTTTAGAATGAGTGAATCCTTGAGTGATTCCAATCGAAAACGACATTAGTAAATCATTTATTTGAGTAAAAAATCAATTTATCAATTAATTTAAAATTTTGAAACTGGGCACGTTCAGGAAATATTAGGGACTAAATAATTAGGCAACGTCATTTTCTGAACGGAAATTTGCGTTAATTGACTAAATTAGTTTGGATATGATGTTATTGTCAAATTTGGAAATTTAATTAAGACCGCATGGAACAAACACCGAATTTAACTTTACTTTAATAAATAAGTATTATTTATTATAACCGATAATGCACTTTTAATTCGTTTTTCACACAAATAAATTCAATTTTGCTAACGAAATTCTGTAATTGAAAACAATCAGCTGTCATGTTGACAAAAAAAAAACTTTCCTAGATTTTTATGTAAAATTTTCTTGCCTAATTTTCCAGTAAGCTTTCCAATAAAATTACCTAAATTGGAAGGATTTTTTTTGACAGTTGACCAATCAGAGGCCGAGAAATTACCTAAATATTTAGTCCCTAACGTTTCTGAACCTGCCCACTGATATAGACAACTGTCAATTATGTAAAATACGAAGTTGAACTTGTCTGTTCTTTCTTGTTCTGACAGTATTTACAAACTTGTGCTGCTCTGATATGTTCTGTACTAGATTTTTTTCATTAAACAGACCTATTGAAAGAAAGTTAGAAACAAATGGTCAAAGCATATTATGAGGCTTGTATTTAAGTGAAATTTTACAATATTATAAAATCGCATTTCTGATGTTAATCTTGTATAAAATTGAACAGTTCTACAAAAAACGTTTTATAAAATGTTTGATAAACCAAAGCGAAAAATTATTAAGAACTATTTTAAGTTAAAAACAAAAAATAATTTGATCATTTTGAAAATATTAAATACGATAGTATTAGGATTCAAGTGAAATAAATAGATCTCTTAAACCAAAAATATCTTAGAATTCGGAATCGGAAAAAATGAGGAAATAGGTAGCTATTAGGTATATTTTATATTTTAAAGTTGAATAAGTTCATGCGTCGTATTATCAAACAGTTTTTCAGACCTTTTTTGATTTTAAACAAGAAAAAGATTAGGATAAATCATTAAAGAGTTATATAACTCCAAACTCAAAAACACAAAATTTGCCATATTACCTAATCATAATATGGGAAATTGAAATTTGCCATGCCGCAGTTCCTCACTCCTTTTAAAGAGTGATTTTGTATGATTAACAAACAAAAATATAAGAACTTAGAAAAAAAGTAAGTATACGCCCCAGTGCAGTGTAAACTAATCCAGTCAGCTTGAAGGTAAAGTCACCAGCCCAAAAGTGAATCAGTTATTTTATGCTAACAATGGCGCTATCATTAGTGAAGATTCTACTTAACTTATTTAAGATGCGTCATAAAAAGCGCAAAAAAGCTTGATCGAAGACAATTTTTGGCACAACCAATGTCATGTTTTTAAGCAATTAATATTAAGTATCCAAAAGAGCTATATACAACTTTTTATATTTTGAAAAAGCAATTTTTTTTCATTCAATTTTATAAAAACTGACTATTTGGAAATGTAGATATGCCAATTCAATGTATTGTGTTGTTAAACCGATTTTCTTAGATATATTCTTAAATTTAAATACTTAATCTGTTGTTTTCGCGCAATACTTCTATGTAGCAAATAATCAAATATCGCTAAAGTTTTCGAAAATTCTGTTAGAAAAAACTATGTGAAGAAGTATTTGTTTAATTTTTACATTAAACAACAAAATTTTCAACGTTTAATAGCCTTCCACTTGAGCAGGTACGTGCAACTTTCATACCGTACTATGGTAAATGCTTTGATCAGGTGGGTTGACTTTAGAGCTGTGAGTGTTATTTTCCCTAATACATATATTTTTTTTGTTTTTTTTTTCAATTTTTTTGCAATTTTTTCTGATATTTTTCTTCGCGCCAGAATGCACCCTCAGGTAGGATAAATAATCGCTAAGGAAGAGAAACGAGAGTGCGGGGAGAGATTACGTCAACGAGAAAATCCTAAAATCTGCTCTCTATCAGTCGATGGCAATTTTTCTTCAGCTTGTTTGCCAGGAATAGAATTTCTGCAGCCTGGAGGCGCATTTCCCGTCACTATTAATATATGTATGTATATAAATATGTAGAGGTGTATAAATGTACTCACACAGTTTCGTGAGAAAATCCATTACATCGACTACAAAAAGAAAATTTAGTGAAGAAAATTCAACCCTAAAGGGTTCGTTTTCGTTTAGAGTTATATCCACGTACATATTCACAGATGAGTTACAGTGTTAAAGAAGACTTACAATAGAATAAGAGCTTTGAGTGAGTAAAGTTAGAGTAAGTTTGCAAAAGGATTTGTTTGCCAAGTCGATTTGACTGGAGTAATTAGGAACTTTAAATAGAAGTATCGCCGCAATTTGATGTTATTAAAAGTGGAAATTTTTGTATGAATTTCACTAACATTTTATTATGCAAAGCCATGGTGTTATGACGTTTTTAAGAAAAAAAAGTTTTTGGGGTATTTTGTGTACGGGGATTTGGGATTTTTATGTAAAATTTTTATCCATGCATGCACACTTTTTGGCGCAGGGACATAAGGCCCTAGGACATAAAGCATTGCTCCAAACAACTTTGGTATGAATTTATGTCCCAATAATGTGGGACATAATTCCAAAATCGAATTATGTAGTTATATCCCATTTGAGTGGGACACAGCCTAAAAACTGGGTTTTATGTCTATGCACCCACTTTTTCCGAATACAACGAAAAATAGCGAAAACCCCTTTATAAATGTTTTTAATTTCAATTTCCCCTCTATAGTGGAACATTGAAAGAGATCTTTTGTAAACCGTGGTGTTAAAAAAGCAGTGTTTTTGAATATAATCAACTTTTCAATGGATTAAGTAGTGAAGTTATACTCTTATTTGAATTTTGAAATCACCATTTCTTTTATCTGGTGAAATCCTCCAGTTTTCCAACTTCTTTAGGTTGAAGGACATATTCAAAGTTAAATAAGCGCCCGCTAAAGTAGAATATAAATCAACTGATGCAAAGATTTAAATGCACCTCAATTTGAATAAATAATAATAAAGAGATGAGAAAAAGACCAAAAAGGGTCTTAAAAATATTAATTGCATTAATTGTAAGAACGAAACGAAAAAGGATATCAAACTAATGCCACAATAGAAAAGTTTGAAAATTTTTGTTGAATGGAGAACATCTACACGATCTACCAAACTCATGATTTAGAAATGTATCCTGAAGCTAGTACCTATATACGTAATTAAAATGGACGCACGTATGTAATAGAGAAAACTGATATTGAATGAGAAGTTTCTTCTTTTTCTCAACCACATTTCATTCAGAATATAGAAGGTTGTTGGAGCTTGAAGTTGGTTGGAGATATTCCAATCCAAACGATATGATAGTAACGACTTCCATTTCAGCCAAGGATGAGAAAACTAATGCCTCTGTTTGGTATACCATAAGACCGGCAGTAGGTGTCAAAACTTTTGGAGTTTATTACCCAGAGAAAGTTTTTGTTTTCGATAGTAATTCATAATTTATTCGAGAGGTTTTATAGGTTTTTTTTTTTCTCTCTCTGTTTTTACGGTAATGACTGACTGAGGTTGTGAGGTTTAGTTGCACCATGTGTGTCAAGGAATATACATACATTACATAGGTCTATGTATATTGTATATGATGATGGTATGGTTACCGGTTCGGTGTGATATGGTTCTGTTTATATGATTTTTGTAGGTAATTAATTTAAGGTGTTGATTTGAGGTATGGTATCAGAAGTTTAGAAAAGTTTGACATTATTTTAGACTGCGAGACAATTTTTGCTAATGATCTTTTGCTACATATGTAATATTGTATGTTACTACTACATATACGATGCATTTGATGTGCATTTTTAAGATATGTTGAAATATTTGAATTTCGAAAATATTTATGTATCTCATAAATATACATAGTTTGACTTTATGCAAAAATAATAATTTTTTTTTTGATGGCACTGATTCTTCTTGTCATTATTAAAAGACAAAGATAAAAGCATTAGGAAAATCTAAGATATAATCCTTCTTAAGGTTTAAATACGTTATGCAAATGAAGAGTTTCACTGGATTTAACATGCTATAATTTTTGTAGTACATGTCCTTAACACCTTGTTAATTATGAGTTCAATATCCATCATTCTTTGGAGAAACTACGTAATAGACAGAATGACGAGGATATGTTATATTGCGAGAGAGGTATGAGGTTGAACTGAAGTGAAACTTCAAAGAATAATAAAATGCAGGGAAAATCGTTTTAATAATTTTTGTGATAACGTAACTCCATATAGGTATTTCAATTGGAACAAAAAACCCCCCATATAACAGTTTCGAAATATTAAAACTCATTTAAACATTCATTTAATATACATACAGTGACGAGCAAAAGTGGTCAAATGTTTTGCCTTTTTTGAAAAAGTTGTTTAAAACTTTGTGCTCTTTACATAAATTAAATCGTTTTTATTTTATTATTTTTCTATATTATGCCACCATTAATTTTCCTGATTAAAATTTTAAAAAATGCTTCATTGTCCAAAAATGGAGAGTATCATATTGGTATTTGGACTTGACCAATGCTGGCTCGTTTTGGAAAAAGGCTTTTGTTTCAATATATTGAGTGTACTAGCGTAAGTGATACAATTATTGACACTGCAAAATTTCAATATAGTTATTGACACCCTCTTCGTAAAGAACGTTTTATAGGAAAAAATCGCAACGATTTATATAAACCATTTTTTTAATTTCTTCGCTCTTTCTTATTCTCTCACTCTTTGTTTTTAGTTGGGAGGCAGCTACTCAATTTTGTTTTAAATTTTGAAACGTAAACATCACTGTTACGAGAGTGTGTTTTTTTGGTAAAAAAGTGTCTATTTCGTTAAGGAGTCTTAACATGTAAGTCGATAATTATGTTGTACTTACTAAAAGTATGATCATAAAAGTTTAAAATATATGAAATTTAATGTCCTGGAGAAGGATTTAATGTATTTTTATTGTTTTTCTTTTATTATATATTTAATAAAATGGGGTGTCAACTACTGTCTTAAGATTTTAACATTTTCTATAATTGACACCCCTGTGTCAATAACTGTCTTGTATTGGAGTACAAACGTTGACACTGTGTCTATAGTTGTACTTATAAAGAGTGTCAATAATTAGATCACTCTTTTAAATGAATACTAAGCTGGAAAAATGTCTAAATATACTAGGAAATACACCAAAACGGACCTCGAAAAACGCTCTTGAAGCTGTGAGGATACAAAAGATGTCCAAAAAGGCTGCAGCCAAATTTTTTCATATTCCTCGAACTTCTCAACTAACACAACAGCTTCTGACAATTGAAATCTCGCAGGTACCACTTTTGATACAGCTTGTATTGAGCTTGCTTCAGAATTTAATTGCTTACAGAAGTTCGAACTTGTTTAACAACTTGTAGTAAGTTGTTTGAATACTCCTAAAGAAACTTAACCGAAGAAAGCTTTTTTTTCGGATAAGCTTGGTTAGTCAATTTATAAACTATCTGTCGTATCTAAAAGCTTCGACAGAGCTTCGGTAAAGCTTCGTTTAAGATTCTTTTAGACCTTATAAGTTATAAAGGGTCTAACTTGTATAACGTTGCTCTTTTCCATGCCCAACAACCTAACTAAAGTTTAACAAAAGCTGAAATGTATCTTCGGTAATACCTTTATCGAAGCTGAAATGTTATTTGGGAGAGGATGAACTTCATGCCGTCAAGGGTTTTCTTGAAGAAGACAAAAAGAAAAATCCATTTGGGCCACAAAACAGGCGAACGGCTAGTTTAAGGCATTTTTGAGCCGACACCCTTCAAAGGGTGCCACGTAAAGGTTTAAGAAAATGACTTAAATCAGCCTCAACAAAAAAATCGTAATTTGTATTTCCAACTGTCTGTTTGAAGATTTATGTCAATAATTGTATAAATATATGGTGTCAATAGTTGTACAAGTATGTCAATAATTGTATAAATATGTGATGTCAATAGCTGTACAAGAGTGTCAATAATTATATATTTTGGTAGAGTTTTAGAAAAATCAAAATTTAACAATATCACGAATCTCTTAACCGATTTTAATACAAATATTATGAAAAACAATTGAGTAAGGTATTTAAAAATGTACTAAGAGTTTCACATATCCATACCAATTATATTTGCCAGCTGTGTGAACTGAAAAATTCCTTATGGGTGTCAATAACTGTATCGATTACGCTAGAATTAATTTTTACCACTTTTAACCACTTTTAACAATGCCTCGAGATAGGATCTATCAATCTGTGAAGAAATAATTTTAAAATTCGGTCGTATTTCAGCTTAATGGAAAGCTCAAAGCTCATCGCTTTTAGACTTGTGTTTTTTTACTGCGCTTACAATTTCTTCAAAAAATTCAACAGATTTTCAGCCAAAATGGGTCAGGGCCTTATGCTGACTACGCAAATGTCTTAAATTTCTGATTTTCGAAGCAATATTTGACAATTTTAAAGGTTTTGGTGGGGTCTTCATGTAGTTGAAAAATGATATCACACGACACGGAGTCTTCTTTTGCCATACAAAACTTGTTATCTATCTATCTCTTTTGGTTTTCTAAAAAAAAAATTAAAATCTATTTTTTGTTAACCCTATTCCATATAAAGTTAGCATGACACACCCTGTATTTCTTAAATCCTTGGTCAATTTTAAATTTTTTTTGGCCAATTAATTGCCGCATTGGGTTAATATAAAAACTGCAAACTCAAAAAAATTGCCGCGCTTTTGGTTTTTTCAAAAAAAATTAAAAAATGCGGCAATTAATTGGCCAAAAAAAATTTAAAATTGACCAAGGATTTAAGAAATAGATAGTTTGTCATGCTAACTTTATACGATATGAGGCCAAAAACAGTTTTTAATTTTTTTTGAAAAAAACCAAAAGTGCGGCAATTTTTTTGAGTTTGCAGTTTTTATATTAACCCAATACGGCAATTATTTGGCCAAAAAAAATTTTAAATTGACCAAGGATTTAAGAAATACAGGGTGTGTCATGCTAACTTTATATGGAATAGGGTTAACAAAAAATAGATTTTAATTTTTTTTGAGAAAACCAAAAGAGATAGTTTATTTTCGATTTCACGGCATAATTACGGCAATTAAACTTTAAATAATTAGCGAAAAAAAATTGAAATTGATCAAAAATTAAAAGTTGTCATGCTAACTTTATATAAAGTTAGCATGACAAT